>NW_023008079.1:0-525 GCF_900245975.1 Drosophila guanche | reverse complement strand
ACCTCTGAAAAACCCTTAAACTAAAAATTACTTCCTTAATAAGTTCTTAAAAAACAAGTTCTGCCATAGAAAATAAACCCGACTTTTCCCGAGTTTTGAAAGTAAAACCTCGTTAAAAATACCTCACAAAAATCAACATTTTTGCATTTCAAAGCTTTACCCAGACGGTACGCCAAAACCACACAGAGTTTATATCCATTTTATAGCAGTATCAATCAACTTTTCAGATAATCAAAGTTTTTTACAACCAAAATTAAGATATTTAAGATATGTGAAAAAACAAACCGCAACCTCTACAAAAACTGATTAAAAAAAAAAAATCTCACAAAAATCAACATTTTTGCATTTTAAAGCTTTACCCAGACGGTAGGCCAAAACCACACAGAGTTTGGATCCATTTTATAGCAGTATCAATCAACTTTTCAGATAATCAAAGTTTTTTACAACCAAAATTAAGATACTTAAGATATGTGAAAAAACAAACCGCAACCTCTGAAAAAACCTTAAACTAAAAATGACTTCCTT
>NW_023008078.1:0-525 GCF_900245975.1 Drosophila guanche | reverse complement strand
ATAATCAACTTTTCTGATAATCAAAGTGTTTTGCAACCAGATCTTAGATACTTAAGTTATGGGAAAAAACAAACCGAAACCTCTGAAAAAACCTTAAACTAAAAATTACAAAATTGCTAGTTCCTAAAAATCACGTTCTGCCATAGAAAATAAACCCGACTTTTCCCGAGTTCTTAAAGTCAAAATTTGGGATAAAAAAAAAATCTCACAACAATCAACATTTTTGCATTTTAAAGCTTTACCTAGACGGTAGGCCAAAACCACACAGAGTTTGGATCCATTTTATAGCAGTATCAATCAACTTTTCAGATAATCAAAGTTTTTTGCAACCAAAAAAAGCAAATTTTTGCATTTCAAAGCTTTACCCAGACGGAAGTCCGAAACCACACAGAGTTTGGATCCATTTTATAGCAGAATAATCAACTTTTCTGATAATCAAAGTTTTTTGCAACCAGATCTAAGATACTTAAGTTATGTGAAAAAACAAACCGC
Organism: Drosophila guanche; assembly: GCF_900245975.1. Lineage (NCBI taxonomy): Eukaryota > Metazoa > Arthropoda > Insecta > Diptera > Drosophilidae > Drosophila > Drosophila guanche. The sequence continues at coordinate 33 of NW_023008078.1, read as the reverse complement.
AACCTCTGAAAAAACCTCAAACTAAAACTTATT
>NW_023008077.1:0-525 GCF_900245975.1 Drosophila guanche | reverse complement strand
ACTTAAAATTACTTTCTTAATAAGTTCTTAAAAAACAAATTCTGGCAGAGAAAATAAACCCGACTTTTCGCGAGTTTTTAAAGTAAAAATTTCGAAAAAAAATATCACAACAATCAACATTTTTGCATTTCAAAGCTTTTCCGAGACGGTAGGCCAAAACCACACAGAGTTTGGATCCATTTTATAGCAGTATCAATCAACTTTTCAGATAATCAAAGTTTTTTACAACCAGATCTAAGATACTTAAGTTATGTGAAAAAACAAACCGCAACCTCTGAAAAAACCTTAAACTTAAAATTACTTCCTTAATAAGTTTTAAAAAAAAGAAGTTCCGGCATAGAAAATAAACCCGACTTTTCCCGAGTTTTTAAAGTCAAAATTTCGAAAACAAAAAATCTCACAACAATCAACATTTTTGCATTTCAAAGCTTTACTCAGACGGTAGGCCAAAACCACACAGAGTTTGGATCAATTTTATAGCAGTATCAATCAACTTTTCAGATAATCAAGATTTTTTACAACGAA
>NW_023008076.1:0-525 GCF_900245975.1 Drosophila guanche | reverse complement strand
ATTAAGGAAGTAATTTTTAGTTTAAGGTTTTTTTTAGAGCTTGCGGTTTGTTTTTTTTTTCATAACATAAGTATCTTAGATCTGGTTGCAAAAAAACTTTGATTATCTGAAAAGTTGATTGATTCTGCTATAAAATGGATCCAAACTCTGTGTGGTTTTGGCCTACCGTCTCGGAAAAGCTTTGAAATGCAAAAATGTCGATTGTTGTGAGATTTTTTTTTTTTTCGAATTTTTGACTTTAAAAACTCGGGAAAAGTTGGTTTTATTGTCTATGGCAGAACTTGTTTTTTAAGAACTAGCAATTTTGTAAGTTTTAGTTTAAGGTCTTTTCAGAGGTTTCGGTTCGTTTTTTCACATAACTTAAGTATCTTAATTTTGGTTGTAAAAAATTTTGATTATCTGAAAAGTTGATTGATACTGCTATAAAGTGGATCCAAACTCTGTTTGCTTTTGGCCTACCGTCTCGGAAAAGCTTTGAAATGCAAAAATGTGGATTGTTGTGAGATTTTTTTTTTTCGAAATTTT
>NW_023008075.1:0-525 GCF_900245975.1 Drosophila guanche | reverse complement strand
AACTTTTCAGATAATCAAAGTTTTTTGCAACCAGATCTAAGATACTTAAGTTATGTGAAAAAACAAACCGCAACCTCTGAAAAACCCTTAAACAAAAAAAAACAAACTTTGAAAATTCTTAAAAGAAAATTTCCACCATAGAAAATAAACCCGACTTTTCCCGAATTTGTAAAGTCAAAATGTCGTGAAAAATACCTCACAAAAATCAACATTTTTGCATTTCAAAGCTTTACCCAGACGGTAGGCGAAAACCACACACAGTTTGGATCAGTTTTTTAGCAGTATCAATCAACTTTTCAGATAATCAAAGTTTTTTGCAACCAGAACTAAGATACTTAAGTTATGTGAAAAAACAAACCGCTACTTCTAAAAAAACTTTAAACTAAAAATTACATCTTTAATAAGTTCCAAAAAAAAGTTCTGCCATAGAAAATAAACCCGACTGTTCCCGAATTTTTAAAGTCAAAATTTCGCAAAAAAATACCTCACAAAAATCAACATTTTTGCATATCAAAGCTTTTCCCA
>NW_023008074.1:0-525 GCF_900245975.1 Drosophila guanche | reverse complement strand
GTAGGCCAAAACCACACAGAGTTTGGATCCATTTTATAGCAGAATCAATCAACTTTTCAGATAATCAAAGTTTTTTTGCAACCAGATCTAAGATACTTATGTTATGAAAAAAAAAACAAACCGCAAGCTCTTAAAAAAACCTTAAACTAAAAATTACTTCCTTAATAACTCCTTAAAAGAAAAGTTCTTCCATAGAAAATAAACCCGACTTTTCCCGAATTTTTAAAGTCAAAATTTCGAAAAAAAAAATTTCACAACAATCCACATTTTTGCATTTCAAAGCTTTTCGAGACGGTAGGCCAAAACCACTCAGAGTTTTGATCCATTTTATAGCAGTATCAATCAACTTTTCAGATAATCAAGGGTTTTTACAACCAAAATTAAGATACTTAAGTTATGTGAAAAAAACAAACCACAACCTCTGAAAAAACCTTAAACTAAAAATTACAAAATTGCTAGTTCTTAAAAAACAAGTTCTGCCATAGAAAATAAAACCAACTTTTCCCAAGTTTTTAAAGTCAAAAT
>NW_023008073.1:0-525 GCF_900245975.1 Drosophila guanche | reverse complement strand
AATAAAACCGACTTTTCCCGAGTTTTTAAAGTCAAAATTTCGAAAAAAAAAATCTCACAACAATCAAAATTTTTTCATTTCAAAGCTTTTCCGAGACCGTAGGCCAAAACCACAAACAGTTTGAATCCATTTAATAGCAGTATCAATCAACTTTTCAGATAATCAAAGTTTTTTACATCCAAAATTAAGATACTTAAGTTATGTGAAAAAACGAACCGCAACCTCTGAAAAAACCTTAAACTAAAAATTACAAAATTGCTAGTTCTTAAAAAACAAGTTCTGCCATAGAAAATAAAACCAACTTTTCCCAAGTTTTTAAAGTCAAAATTTCGAAAAAAAAAAATCTCACAACAATCCACATTTTTGCATTTCAAAGCTTTTCCGAGACGGTAGGCCAAAAGCACACAGAGTTTGGATCCACTTTATAGCAGTATCAATCAACTTTTCAGATAATCAAAATTTTTTACAACCAAAATTAAGATACTTAAGTTATGTGAAAAAACGAACCGCAACCTCTGAAAAAAC
>NW_023008072.1:0-525 GCF_900245975.1 Drosophila guanche | reverse complement strand
TAATATTGAAGTGTTTGTGTGTTTCTTGTATTAAAATACGAGAACAAATGACTGGTAAGAGGCACTCTCGATTGTAATCACCCGATTTGCGGAAGCCGTGGCAGAAAACCTTTATAGGGAGTGGTGTCGTGCTTGGTATATTTCATATGATGAACAATTTAAAATTTGTCCTTTCATATGATATGGGGAAAATACCTAGCAGGCAATGTCTGATACTTTATATGGTTTGATATGTATATAATTGTTTCTATTTACGAATAATATTGAAGTGTTTGTGTGTTTCTTGTATTATAATACTACTATAATGACTACTAAGAGGCACTCCATATTGAAGGCACCCGATTTGCGGAAGCCGTGGCAAAAAAACCTCTATAGGGAGTGGTGTCGTGCTTGGTATATTTCATATGATGAACAATTTAAAATTTGTCCTTACATATGATATGGGGAAAATACCTAGATGGCAATGTCTGATACTTTATATGGTTTGATATGTATATAATTGTTACTATTTACGAATAATATTGA
>NW_023008071.1:0-525 GCF_900245975.1 Drosophila guanche | reverse complement strand
TTTTTTTTTTATCTAAAACTTCAATTTTAATCAATGAAAAAAAAAATAAACAAAAATAAACAAATAAAATAAATATTTACAACAATTTAAATATGCCGATTGCATATTTCAAAAATAAATAATTGTTTACCGTTGTAATACACGGTAAAGTGTTTGAGATTTTGATTCAAATCGACTATTTCTAGTTTGCGATTTGAATTAGCCAAATGAATATGGCCGAAGCCAAGATAATTTCGGTCAATGTCAAATTTTTGACCGATAATAAAAATTTTACCAATCTCTTCCACAATAATTATTTTGTTAATTTTAAAAAAATTTTCCCCCGCCTGGAGGAAATTGTTTCCTCTAATAAATTTTGATGAATAAGAAGATGTTGTTATCAACAGACCGTTGATTTGAATTTTTTCAACGGTCTTCATCGAAGAAAAATATTTTTCATAATTTTGCAACAGTTGCAAATCGAACTTACTCATCGAAGTCGCAGCTTCTTTTTTTGGAATTATGATTGTTTGTTCTTTTTTTTTT
>NW_023008070.1:0-525 GCF_900245975.1 Drosophila guanche | reverse complement strand
GCATCCAGACTTCTGTATGCTCACACTGTTACAAGTGTATTTAAAAAATGTGCCCCGCCCCATTCCGCCCCCGCAAAAGGGCGAAAACCTCCCAAATCTACAATTTTAAAGATAAAAGAAAACTAAAATAGCCATTCTGTAGGGAATGGTCATATCTATCAGATAAATAAATTGGGATCCGATTGGATCATTATTATAGTCAGAAAGAAGAAATGAATTAGCAGTGGCTAAACCCACACTGTCCTGCAGCTTTTGTTGTTCTTTTCACATTCTCTCATTCACACTCTGCTTCACTCGGCCTCTGCCTCTGCCGACTTTAAACCATCCCCCCCCCCCCACCATCACAGCTTATATTTGTTTTATACCCGGTACTCGAAGAGTAAATAGGGTATATTGTATTTGTGCACAAAGTTAATGTATGTAACACACAGAAGGAATCGATTCCGACCCCATAAAGTGTATATATTCTTGGTCACCATCAATAGCCGAGTCGATTGAGCCCTGTCTGTCTGTCCGTCTGTCCGT
>NW_023008069.1:0-525 GCF_900245975.1 Drosophila guanche | reverse complement strand
TTAAAAGAAAAGTTCTTCCATAGAAAATAAACCCGACCTTTCCCGAATTTTTAAAGTAAAAATTTCGAAAACAAAAAATCTCACAACAATAAGCATTTTTGCATTTCAAAGCTTAACCGAGACGGTAGGCCAAAACCACACAGAGTTTGGATCCATTTTATAGCAGTATCAATCAACTTTACAGATAATTTAAGTTTTTTACAACCAAAATTAAGATATTTAAGTTATGTGAAAAAACAAACCGCAACCTCTGAAAAAACCTTAAACTAAAAATTACTTCCTTAATAAGTTCTTAAAAAAAAGTTCTGCCTTAGAAAATAAACCCAACTTTTCTAATCATTAAAGTTTTTTGCAACCAGATCAAAAATACTTAAGTTATGAAAAAAAACAAACCGCAACCTCTAAAAAAACCTTAAACTAAAAATTATTTCCTTAATAAGTTCTTAAAAAAAAAGTTCTGCCATAGAAAATAAACCCGACTTTTTTTGAGTTTTTAAAGTAAAAATTTCGAAAACAAAAAATCTC
>NW_023008068.1:0-525 GCF_900245975.1 Drosophila guanche | reverse complement strand
GTATCTAGGATCTGGTTGCAAAAAACTTTGATTATCTGAAAAGTTGATTGATACTGCTATAAAATGGATCCAAACTGTTTGTGGTTTTGACCTACCGTCTGGGTAAAGCTTTGAAATGCAAAAATGTTGATTTTTGTGAGGTATTTTTTACGAATTTTTGACTTTAAAAACTCGGGAAAAGTCGGGTTTATTTTCTATGGCAGAACTTGTTTTTTTAAGGAACTTATTAAGGATGTAATTTTTAGTTTAAGGTTTTTTCAGAGGTTGCGGTTTGTTTTTTCACATAACTTAAGTATCTTAGATCTGGTTGTAAAAAGCTTTGATTTTCTGAAAAGTTGATTGATACTGCTTTAAAATGGATCCAAACTCTGTGTGGTTTTGGCCTACCGTCTCGGAAAAGCTTTGAAATGCAAAAATGTTGATTGTTGTGAGATTTTTTTTTTTCGAAATTTGTACTTTAAAAACTTGGGAAAAGTCGGTTTTATTTTCTATGGCAGAACTTGTTTTTTTAGGAACTTATTAAGG
>NW_023008067.1:0-525 GCF_900245975.1 Drosophila guanche | reverse complement strand
TTTAAAGTCAAAATTTCGAAAAAAAAAATCTCACAACAATCCACATTTTTGCATTTCAAAGCTTTTCCGAGACGGTAGGCCAAAACCACAAAAAGTTTGGATCCTTTTAATAGCAGTATCAATCAACTTTTCAAATAATCAAAATTTTTTACAACCAAAATTAAGATACTTAAGTTATGTGAAAAAACAAACCACAACCTCTGAAAAAACCTTAAACTAAAAATTACAAAATTACTAGTTCTTAAAAAACAAGTTCTGCCATAGAAAATAAAACCGACTTTTCCCGAGTTTTTAAAGTCAAAATTTCGAAAAAAAAAATCTCACAAAAATCAACATTTTTGCATTTCAAAGCTTTTCCGAGACGGTAGGCCAAAACCACAAACAGTTTGGATCCATTTAATAGCAGTATCAATCAACTTTTCAGATAATCAAAGTTTTTTACATCCAAAATTAAGATACTTAAGTTATGTGAAAAAACGAACCACAACCTCTGAAAAAACCTTAAACTAAAAATTACAAAATTGC
>NW_023008066.1:0-525 GCF_900245975.1 Drosophila guanche | reverse complement strand
ACTTTAAAAACTCGGGAAAAGTTGGGTTTATTTTCTTTGGCAGAACTTGTTTTTTAGGAACTTATTAAGGAAGTAATTTTTAGTTTAAGGTTTTTTCAGATGTTGCGGTTGGTTTTTCACATAACTTAAGTATCTTAATTTTGGTTGTAAAAAACTTTGATTATCTGAAAAGTTGATTGATTCTGCTATAAAATGGATCCAAACTCTGTGTGGTTTTGGCCTACCGTCTGGGTAAAGCTTTAAAATGCAAAAATGTTCATTTTTGTGAGGTATTTTGTACGAAATTTTGACTTTAAAAACTCGGGGTTTTTTTTTCTTTGGCAGATCTTGTTTTTTAGGAACTTATTAAGGAAGTAATTTTTAGTTTAAGGTTTTTTCAGATGTTGCGGTTGGTTTTTCACATAACTTAAGTATCTTAATTTTGGTTGTAAAAAACCTTGATTATCTAAAAAGTTGATTGATACTGCTATTAAATGGATCCAAACTGTTTGTGGTTTTGGAAGCTTTGAAATGCAAAAATGTTGA
>NW_023008065.1:0-525 GCF_900245975.1 Drosophila guanche | reverse complement strand
ACCAACTTTTCCCAAGTTTTTCAAAGTCAAAATTTCGAAAAAAAAAAATCTCACAACAATCCACATTTTTGCATTTCAAAGCTTTTCCGAGACGGTAGGCCAAAACCACACAGACTTTGGATCCATTTTATAGCAGAATCAATCAACTTTTCAGATAATCAAAGTTTTTTTGCAACCAGATCTAAGATACTTAAGTTTTGTAAAAAAACAAACCACAACCTCTGAAAAAACTTTAACCTAAAAATTACAAAATTACTAGTTCTTAAAAAACAAGTTCTGCCATAGAAAATAAAACCGACTTTTCCCGAGTTTTTAAAATCAAAAATCAAAATTAAGATACTTAAGTTATGTAAAAAAACAAACCACAACCTCTGAAAGAACCTTAACCTAAAAATTACAAAATTACTAGTTCTTAAAAAACAAGTTCTGCCATAGAAAATAAAACCGACTTTTCCCGAGTTTTTAAAGGCAAAATTTCGAGAAAAAAAAATCTCACAAAAATCAACATTTTTGCATTTCAAAGCT
>NW_023008064.1:0-525 GCF_900245975.1 Drosophila guanche | reverse complement strand
ATAAGGAGTGGTGTCGTGCTTGGTATATTTCATATGATAAAAAATTTAAAATTTGTCCTTTCATATGATATGGGGAAAATACCTAGATGGCAATGTCTGATACTTTATATGGTTTGATATGTATATAATTGTTACTATATACGAATAATATTGAAGTGTTTGTGTGTTTCTTGTATTATAATACGAGAACAAATGACTGCTAAGAGGCACTCACTATTGAAGGCGCCTGATTTGCGGAAGCCGTGGCAGAAAACCTTTATAGGGAGTGGTGTCGTGCTTGGTATATTTCATATGATGAACAATTTAAAATTTGTCCTTACATATGATATGGGGAAAATACCTAGCCGGCAATGTCTGATACTTTATTTGGTTGGATATGTATATAATTGTTACTATATACGAATAATATTTAAGTGTTTGTGTGTTTCTTGTATTAAAATACGAGAACAAATGACTGGTAAGAGGCACTCTCGATTGTAATCACCCGATTTGCGGAAGCCGTGGCAGAAAACCTTTATAGGGAGT
>NW_023008063.1:0-525 GCF_900245975.1 Drosophila guanche | reverse complement strand
AAAAACAAACCTCAACCTCAAATTCAAAATTTCGAAAAAAAAAAAAATCTAACATCAATCAACATTTTTGCATTTCAAAGCTTTACCCAGACGGTAACCCAAAACCACACAGTTTGGATCCATTTTATAGCAGTATCAATCAACTTTTCAGATAATCTAAGTTTTTTACAACCAAAATTAAGATACTTAAGTTATGTGAAAAAACAAACCACAACCTCTGAAAAAACCTTAAACTAAAAATTACAAAATAGCTAGTTCTTAAAAAAACAAGTTCTGCCATAGAAAATAAAACCAACTCTTCCCGAGTTTTTAAAGTCAAAATTTCGAAAAAAAAAAATCTCACAACAATCCACATTTTTGCATTTCAAAGCTTTTCCGAGACGGTAGGCCAAAACCACACAGAGTTTGGATCCACTTTATGGCAGTATCAATCAACTTTCAGATAATCAAAATTTCTTACAACCAAAATTCAGATTCTTAAGTTATGTGAAAAAACAAACCGCAACCTCTGAAAAAACCTTAAAC
>NW_023008062.1:0-525 GCF_900245975.1 Drosophila guanche | reverse complement strand
AATAAAACCAACTTTTCCCAAAATTTTAAAGTCAAAATTTCGAAAAAAAAAAAATCTCACAACAATCCACATTTTTGCATTTCAAAGCTTTTCCGAGACGGTAGGCCAAAACCACAAACAGTTTGGATCCATTTAATAGCAGTATCAATCAAGTTTTCAGATAATCAAAGTTTTTTACAAACAAAATTAAGATACTTAAGTTTTGTAAAAAAACAAACCGCAACCTCTGAAAAAACCTTAAACTTAAAACTACTTTCTTAATAAGTTCTTAAAAAACAAGTTCTGCCATAGAAAAAAAACCCGAGTTTTTAAAGTCAAAATTTCGTACAAAATACCTCACAAAAATGACCATTTTTGCATTTTAAAGCTTTTCCGAGACGGTAGGCCAAAACCACACAGAGTTTGGATCCACTTTATAGCAGTATCAATCAACTTTTCAGATAATCAAAATTTTTTACAACCAAAATTCAGATTCTTAACTTATGTGAAAAAACAAACCGCAACCTCTGAAAAAACCTTAAACTA
>NW_023008061.1:0-525 GCF_900245975.1 Drosophila guanche | reverse complement strand
CAGAACTTGTTGTGTAAGAACTTATTAAGGAAGTAATTTTAAGTTTAAGGCTTTTTCAGAGGTTGCGGTTTGTTTTTTCACATAACTTAAGTATCTTAATTTTGGTTGTAAAAAACTTTGATTATCTGAAAAGTTGATTGATACTGCTATAAAATGGATCCAAACTGTGTGTGGTTTTGGCCTACCGTCTGGGTAATGCTTTGAAATGCAAAAATGTTGATTGATGTGAGATTTTTTTTTTCGATATTTTTACTTTAAAAACTCGGGAGAAGTCGGTTTTATTTTTTATGCCAGAACTTGATTTTTATAAACTAGTATTTTTTAACTTTTAGTTTAAGGTTTTTTCAGAGGTTGCGGTTTGTTTTCTCACATAACTTAAGTATCTTAATTTTCGTTGTAAAAAACTTTGATTATCTGAAAAGTTGATTGATACTGCTATAAAATGGATCCAAAATCTGTGTGGTTTTGGCCTACCGTCTGGGTAAAGCTTTGAAATGCAAAAATGTTGATTTTTGTGAGGTATTT
>NW_023008060.1:0-525 GCF_900245975.1 Drosophila guanche | reverse complement strand
TTAAACCACCCCCCTCTCCCTCACGCAGCTTATATTTGTTTTATACCCGGTACTCGAAGAGTAAATAGGGTATATTGTATTTGTGCACAAAGTTAATGTATGTAACACACAGAAGGAATCGTTTCCGACGCCATAAAGTGTACATATTCTTGATCACCATCAATAGCCGAGTCGATTGAGCCCTGTCTGTCTGTCTGTCTGTCCGTCTGTCCGTCCGTCTGTGCGTCCGTCTTGTTGAGCACCTGAATCTCAGAGACTATAAAAGCTATTGCTACCAAATTTTGCATCCAGACTTCTGTATGCTCACACTGTTACAAGTGTATTTTAAAAATGTGCCCCGCCCCATTCCGCCCCCGCAAAAGGGCGAAAACCTCCCAAATCTACAATTTTAAAGATAGAAGAAAACTAAAAACGCCATTCTGTAGGGAATGGCCATATCTATCAGATCAATAAATTGGGATCCGATTGGATCATTATTATAGCCAGAAAGAAGAAATTAATTAGCAGTGGCTAAACCCACACTGT
>NW_023008059.1:0-525 GCF_900245975.1 Drosophila guanche | reverse complement strand
CGCCCTTACGCAGCTTATATTTGTTTTATACCCGGTACTCGAAGAGTAAATAGGGTATATTGTATTTGTGCACAAACTTAATGTATGTAACACACAGAAGGAATCGTTTCCGACCCCGTAAAGTGTATATATTCTTGATCACCATCAATAGCCGAGTCGATTGAGCCCTGTCTGTCCGTCCGTCTGTCCGTCCGTCTGTCCGTCCGTCTTGTTGAGCACCTGAATCTCAGAGACTATAAAAGCTAGAGCCACCAAATTTTGCATCCAGACTTCTGTATGCTCACACTGTTACAAGTGTATTTAAAAAATGTCCCCGCCCCCTTCCCCCCACGCAAAAGGGCGAAAACCTCCCAAATCTACAATTTTAAAGATAAAAGAAAACTAAAAACGCAATTCTATAGAGAATGGCCATATCTATCAGATCAATAAATTGGGATCCGATTGGATCATTATTATAGCCAGAAAGAAGAAATTAATTAGCAGTGGCTAAACTCACACTGTCCTGCAGCTTTTGTTGTTCTTTTC
>NW_023008058.1:0-525 GCF_900245975.1 Drosophila guanche | reverse complement strand
TGCTATAAAATGGATCCAAAATCTGTGTGGTTTTGGCCTACCGTCTGGGCAATGCTTTGAAATGCAAAAATGTTTATTTTTGTGAGGTATTTTGTACGAAATGTTTACTTAAAAAAATCGGGAAAAGTCGGGTTTATTTTCTATGGCAGAACTTGTTTTTTAAGAACTTATTAAGGATGTTATTTTTATTTTAAGGTTTCTTTAGAGGTTGCGGTTTGTTTTTTCACATAACTTAAGTATCTTAATTTTGGTTGCAAAAAACTTTGATTATCTGAAAAGTTGATTGATACTGCCATAAAATGGATCCAAACTCTGTGTGGTTTTGTCCTACCGTCTGGGTAAAGCTTTGATATGCAAAAATGTTGATTTTTGTGAGGTATTTTGTACGAAATTTTTACTATAAAAACTCGGGAAAAGTCGGGTTTATTTTCTATGGCAGAACTTTTCTTTTAAGAATTTTCAAAGTTTGTACTTTTTTGTTTAAGGTTTTTTAGAAGTAGCGCTTTGTTTTTTCACATAACTTAA
>NW_023008057.1:0-525 GCF_900245975.1 Drosophila guanche | reverse complement strand
TAAGGCTTTGAAATGCAAAAATGTTGATTGTTGTGAGATTTTTTTTTTTTTAATTTGTACTTTAAACAGAAGTTGTTCTTTTAAAAACTTATTAAGGAAGTAATTTTAAGTTTAAGGTTTTTTCAGAGGTTGCGGTTTGTTTTTTCACATAACTCGGGAAAAGTCGGGTTTTTTTTCTATGGCAGAACTTGTTTTTTTAGGAACTTATTAAGAATGTAATTTTTAGTTTAAGGTTTTTTCAGAGGTTGGGGTTTGTTTTTTCACATAACTTAAGTATCTTAGATCTGGTTGTAAAAAACTTTGATTATCTGAAAAGTTGATTGATTCTGCTTTAAAATGGATTCAAACTCTGTGTGGTTTTGGCCTACCGTCTGGGTAAAGCTTTGAAATGCAAAAATGTTGATTTTTGTGAGGTATTTTTTTCGAATTTTTTACTTTAAAAACTCGGGAAAAGTCGGGTTTATTTTCTATGGCAGAACTTGTTTTTTTAGGAACTTATTAAGGATGTAATTTTTAGTTTAAGGT
>NW_023008056.1:0-525 GCF_900245975.1 Drosophila guanche | reverse complement strand
AAAAAAAAATCTCACATCAATTAACATTTTTGCATTTCAAAGGCTTATCCAGACGGTAGGCCAAAACCACTCAGTTTGGATCCATTTTATAGCAGTATCAATCAACTTTTCAGATAATCAAAGTTTTTTACAAACAAAATTAAGATACTTAAGTTATGTGAAAAAACGAACCACAACGTCTGAAAAAACCTTAAACTTAAAATTACTTTCTTAATAAGTTCTTAAAAAACAAGTTCTGCCATAGAAAAAAAAAACCCGAGTTTTTAAAGTCAAAATTTCGTACAAAATACCTCACAAAAATGAACATTTTTGCATTTTAAAGCTTTACCGAGACGGTAGGCCATAACCACACAGAGTTTGGATCCATTTAATAGCAGTATCAATCAACTTTTCAGATAATCAAAGTTTTTTACAACCAAAATTAAGATACTTAAGTTATGTGAAAAAACAAACCACAACATCTGAAAAAACCTTAAACTAAAAATTACAAAATTACTAGTTCTTAAAAAACAAGTTCTGCCATAG
>NW_023008055.1:0-525 GCF_900245975.1 Drosophila guanche | reverse complement strand
GAGGTTTTCGCTCTTTTGCGGGGGCGGGGCACATTTTTTAAATACACTTGTAACAGTGTGAGCATGCAGAAGTCTGGATGCAAAATTTGGTGGCTCTAGCTTTTATAGTCTCTGAGATTCAGGTGCTCAACAAGAGGGACGGACAGACGGAAGGACAGACGGACAGACGGACAGACAGACAGGGCTCAATCGACTCGGCTATTGATGGTGATCAAGAATATATACACTTTACGGGGTCGGAAACGATTCCTTCTGTGTGTTACATACATTAACTTTGTGCACAAATACAATATACCCTATTTACTCTTCGAGTACCGGGTTTAGCCACTGCTAATTAATTTCTTTTTTCTGGCTATAATAATGATCCAATCGGATCCCAATTTGGTGATCTGATAGATATGGCCATTCCCTACAGAATGGCGTTTTTAGTTTTCTTCTATCTTTAAAATTGTAGATTTGGGAGGTTTTCGCTCTTTTGCGGGGGCGGGGCACATTTTTTAAATACACTTGTAACAGTGTGAGCAT
>NW_023008054.1:0-525 GCF_900245975.1 Drosophila guanche | reverse complement strand
ACGGTAGCAAAACCACACAGAGTTTGGATCCATTTTATAGCAGAATCAATCAACTTTTCTGATAATCAAAGTTTTTTGCAACCAGATCTTAGATACTTAAGTTATGTGAAAAAACAAAGCGCAACCTCTGAAAAAACCTTAAACTTAAAATAACTTCCTTAATAAGTTCTTAAAGTCAAAATTTGGGAAAAAAAAAAATCTCACAACAATCAACATTTTTGCATTTTAAAGCTTTACCCAGACGGTAGGCCATAACCACACAGAGTTTGGATCCATTTTATAGCAGTATCAATCAACTTTTCAGATAATCAAAGTTTTTTACAACAAAAATTAAGATACTTAAGTTATGTGAAAAAACAAACCGCAACCTCTGAAAAAACCTTAAACTAAAAATTACATCCTTAATAAGTTCCTAAAAAACAAGTTCTGGCATAGAAAATAAAACCGACTTCTCCCGAGTTTTCAAAGTCAAAATTTCGTACAAAATACATCGCAAAAATCAACATTTTTGCTTTTCAAAGCTTT
>NW_023008053.1:0-525 GCF_900245975.1 Drosophila guanche | reverse complement strand
TGTGTTCTGAAAAAATAAACATTTAAAAAAAAATTGAAAAAAAATATTGTCCGCAACCAACCTTCCGCGTCGACAAGCAAACGTGCACTGAGAATTGGGGCCGACGAGGCATCCTTATATAGTTTCATTATGTCTGTGAGTCTCTTTGCCCCTCTCTCTGCCTGCTGTCTCTCTGACTGCATATGTACATAACAACAAACATATGTACATACATACATACATACATATGTACATACCTACATATATATATACATACATACATACTTTTGCTACATAATAGTAGTCTGTGTTCTGAAAAAATAAACATTTAAAAAAAATTGAAAAACAAATTTTGTCCGCAACCAACCTTCCGCGTCGACAAGCAAACGTGCACTGAGAATTGGGGCCGACGAGGCCTCCTTATATAGTTTCTTTATGTCTGTGAGTCTCTCTGCCTGCTGTCTCTCTTCCTGTGCCTCTGTCTGTCTCTTTGCCTCCCTTTCTGCCTGTCCCTCTGCTTGCTGTCTCTCTTCCTGTGTCTCTCTG
>NW_023008052.1:0-525 GCF_900245975.1 Drosophila guanche | reverse complement strand
ATCCAAACTCTGTGTGGTTTTGGCCTACCGTCTCGGAAAAGCTTTGAAATGCAAAAATGTGGACTGTTGTGAGATTTTTTTTTCGAAAATTTTTCTTTAAAAACTCAGGAAAAGTCGGGTTTATTTTCTATGCCAGAACTTGTTTTTTAAGAACTAGCAATTTTGTAATTTTTAGTTTAAGGTTTTTTCAGAGGTTGCGGTTTGCTTTTTCACATAAGTTAAGTATCTAAGTTCTGGTTGCAAAAAACTTTGACTATCGGAAAAGTTGATTGATTCTGCTATAAAATGGATCCAAACTCTGTGTTGTTTTGGCCTACCGTCTCGGAAAAGCTTTGAAATGCAAAAATGTTGATTTTTGTGAGGTATTTTGTACGAAATTTTGACTTTAAAAACTCGGTTTTTTTTTTCTATGGCAGAACTTGTTTTTTAAGAACTTATTAAGGAAGTAGTTGTAAGTTTAAGGTTTTTTCAGAGGTTGCGGTTTGTTTTTTCACATAACTTAAGTATCTTAATTTTGGTTGTAAA
>NW_023008051.1:0-525 GCF_900245975.1 Drosophila guanche | reverse complement strand
ATGTGAAAAAACAAACCGCTACTTCTAAAAAACCTTAAACAAAAAAGTAACAAACTTTGAAAATTTTTAAAAGAAAAGTTCTTCCATAAAAAATAAACCCGACTTTTCCCGAATTTTTAAAGTCAAAATTTTGTAAAAAATACCTCACAAAAATCAACATGTTTGCATTTCAAAGCTTTACCCAGACGGTAGGCCAAAACCACACAGAGTTTGGATCCATATTATAGCAGTATCAATCAACTTTTCAGATAATCAATGTTTTTTACAACCAAAATTAAGATACTTAAGTTATGTAAAAAACCAACAGCAACATCTGAAAAAACCTTAAAATAAAAATTACTTCCTTAATAAGTTCCTAAAAAACAAGTTCTGCCAAAGAAAATAAACCCAACTTTTCCCGAGTTTTTAAAGTAAAAATATCGAAAAAAAGAAATCTCACATCAATCAACATTTTTGTATTTCAAAGGCTTATCCAGACGGTAGGCCAAAACCACTCAGTTTGGATCCATTTTATAGCAGTGTCAA
>NW_023008050.1:0-525 GCF_900245975.1 Drosophila guanche | reverse complement strand
TTGATTGATTCTGCTATAAAATGGATCCAAACTCTGTGTGGTTTTGGCCTACCGTCTGGGTAAAGCTTTGAAATGCAAACATGTTGATTTTTGTGAGGTATTTTTTACAAAATTTTGACTTTAAAAATTCGGGAAAAGTCGGGTTTATTTTCTATGGAAGAACTTTTCTTTTAAAAATTTGTTACTTTTTTGTTTAAGGTTTTTTAGAAGTAGCGCTTTGTTTTTTCACATAACTTGACCATCTTAGACCTGGTTGTAAAGAACTTTGATTACTTTGATTTTTCATAGGTTGCGGTTTGTTTTTTCACATAACATAAGTATCTTAATTTTGGTTGTAAAAAACCTTGATTATCTAAAAAGTTGATTGATACTGCTATTAAATGGATCCAAACTGTTTGTGGGTTTGGCCTACCGTCTCGGAAAAGCTTTGAAATGCAAAAATGTTGATTGTTTTGAGATTTTTTTTTTCTTCGAAATTTTGACTTTAAAAACTCGGGAAAAGTCGGTTTTATTTTCTATGGCAGA
>NW_023008049.1:0-525 GCF_900245975.1 Drosophila guanche | reverse complement strand
TTAAGTTATGTGAAAAAACGAACCGCAACCTCTGAAAAAACCTTAAACTAAAAATTACAAAATTGCTAGTTCTTAAAAAACAAGTTCTGCCATAGAAAATAAAACCAACTTTTCCCAAGTTTTTAAAGTCAAAAATTCGAAAAAAAAATCTCACAACAATCCACATTTTTGCATTTCAAAGCTTTTCCGAGACGCTAGGCCAAAACCGCACAGAGTTTGGATCCATTTTATAGCAGAATCAATCAACTTTTCAGATAATCAAAGTTTTTTTGCAACCAGAACTAAGATACTTATGTTATGAAAAAAAAAAACAAACCGCAAGCTCTAAAAAAACCTTAAACTAAAAATTACTTCCTTAATAAGTTCTTAAAAGAAAAGTTCTTCCATAGAAAATAAACCCAACTTTTCCCGAGTTTTTAAAGTAAAAATATCGGAAAAAAAAATCTCACATCAATTAACATTTTTGCATTTCAAAGTCTTATCCAGACGGTAGGCCAAAACCACTCAGTTTGGATCCATTTTATA
>NW_023008048.1:0-525 GCF_900245975.1 Drosophila guanche | reverse complement strand
AGATTTGATATGCAAAAATGTTGATTTTTGTGAGGTATTTATTACGAAATTTAGACTTTAAAAACTCGGGAAGAGTTGGGTTTATTTTCTATGGCAGAACTTGTTTTTTAAGAACTAGTAATTTTGTAATTTTTGGTTTAAGGTTTGTTCAGTGTTGTGTTTTTTCACATAACTTAAGTATCTTAATTTTGGTTGTAAAGACCCTTGATTATCTGAAAAGTTGATTGATACTGCTATTAAATGGATCCAAACTTTTTGTGGTTTTGGCCTACCGTCTCGGAAAGCTTTGAACTGCAAAAATGTTGATTGTTGTGAGATTTTTTTTTTCGAAATTTTGACTTTAAAAACTCGGGAAAAGTCGGTTTTATTTTCTATGGCAGAACTTGTTTTTTAAGAACTAGCAATTTTGTAATTTTTAGATTAAGGTTTTTTCAGAGGTTGTGGTTTGTTTTTTCACATAACTTAAGTATCTTAATTTTGGTTGTAAAAAACTTTGATTATCTGAAAAGTTGATTGATACTGATA
>NW_023008047.1:0-525 GCF_900245975.1 Drosophila guanche | reverse complement strand
GTATTCCTACAGAATGGCGTTTTTAGTTTTTTTCTATCTTTAAAATTGTAGATTTGGGAGGTTTTCGCCCTTTTGCGGGGGCGGATTGGGGCGGGGCACATTTTTTAAATACACTTGTAACAGTGTGAGCATACAGAAGTGTGGATGCAAAATTTGGTGGCTCTAGCTTGTATATTCTCTGAGATTCAGGTGCTCAACAAGACGGACGGACAGACGGACAGACAGACAGGGCTCAATCGACTCGGCTATTGATGGTGATCAAGAATATATACACTTTTTGGTGATCTGATAGATATGACCATTCCCTACAGAATGGCGTTTTTAGTTTTCTTCTATCTTTAAAATTGTAGATTTGGGAGGTTTTCGCCCTTTTGCGGGGCGGAATGGGGCGGGGCACATTTTTTAAATACACTTGTAAGAGTGTGAGCATACAGAAGTCTGGATGCAAAATTTGGTGGCTCTAGCTTTTATAGTCTCTGAGATTCAGGTGCTCAACAAGACGGACGGACAGACGGACAGACAGAC
>NW_023008046.1:0-525 GCF_900245975.1 Drosophila guanche | reverse complement strand
AACCCAGACGGTAGGCCAAAACCACAGAGAGTTTGGATCCATTTTATAGCAGAATCAATCAACTTTTCAGATAATCAAAGTTTTTTACAACCAAAATTAAGATACTTAAGTTATGTGAAAACCCAACAGCAACATCTGAAAAAACCTTAAAATAAAAATTACTTCCTTAATAAGTTCCTAAAAAACAAGTTCTGCCAAAACAAAAAAACCCAACTTTTCCCGAGTTTTTAAAGTAAAAATATCGAAAAAAAAAAAAATCTCACATCAATCCACATTTTTGCATTTCAAAGCTTTACCCAGACGGTAGGCCAAAACCACTCAGTTTGGATCCATTTTATAGCAGTGTCAATCAATTTTTCAGATAATCAAAGTTTTTTACAACCAAAATTAAGATACTTACGTTATGTGAAAAAACAAACCACAACCTCTGAAAAAACCTTAAACTAAAAATTACAAAATTACTAGTTCTTAAAAAACAAGTTCTGCCATAGAAAATAAAACCGACTTTTCCCGAGTTTTTAAAGT
>NW_023008045.1:0-525 GCF_900245975.1 Drosophila guanche | reverse complement strand
AAATACACTTGTAACAGTGTGAGCATACAGAAGTCTGGATGCAAAATTTGGTAGCTCTAGCTTTTATAGTCTCTGAGATTCAGGTGCTCAACAAGACGAACGGACAGACGGAAGGACAGACGGACGGACAGACAGGGCTCAATCGACTCGGCTATTGATGGTGATCAAGAATATATACACTTTATGGGGTCGGAAACGATTCCTTCTGTGTGATACATACATTAACTTTGTGCACAAATACAATATACCCTATTTACTCTTCGAGTACCGGGTATAAAACAGATATAAGCTGTGAGGGTGGTGGGGAGGGGGGGGGGGTGGTTTAAAGTCGGCAGAGGCAGAGGCCGAGTGAAGCAGAGTGTGAATGAGAGAATGTGAAAAGAACAACAAAAGCTGCAGGACAGTGTGGGTTTACCCACTGCTAATTAATTTCTTCTTTCTGGCTATAATAATGATCCAATCGGATCCCAATTTATTTATCTTATAGATATGACCATTCCCTATAGAATTGCGTTTTTAGTTTTC
>NW_023008044.1:0-525 GCF_900245975.1 Drosophila guanche | reverse complement strand
TGCCATAGAAAATAAAACCGACTTTTCCCGAGTTTTTAAAGTCAAAATTTCGAGAAAAATAAATCTCACAAAAATCAACATTTTTGCATTTCAAAGCTTTTCCGAGACGGTAGGCCAAAACCGCAAAAAGTTTGGATCCATTTAATAGCAGTATCAATCAACTTTTCAGATAATCAAGGGTTTTTACAACCAAAATTAAGATACTTAAGTTATGTGAAAAAACAAACCACAACCTCTGAAAAAACCTTAAACTAAAAATTACAAAATTACTAGTTCTTAAAAAACAAGTTCTGCCAAAGAAAATAAAACCGACTTTTCCCGAGTTATTAAAGTCAAAATTTCGAAAAAAAAAATCTCACAACAATCAACATTTTTGCAATTTAAAGCTTTTCCGAGACCGTAGGCCAAAACCACAAACAGTTTGGATCCATTTAATAGCAGTATCAATCAACTTTTCAGATAATCAAAGTTTTTTACATCCAAAATTAACATACTTAAGTTATGTGAAAAAACGAACCGCAACCT
>NW_023008043.1:0-525 GCF_900245975.1 Drosophila guanche | reverse complement strand
GATCCAAACTGTGTGTGGATTTCGCCTACCGTCTGGGTAAAGCTTTGAAATGCAAAAATGTTGATTGTTGTGAGATTTTTATTGTCGAAATATTGACTCTAAGTACTCGGGAACAGTCGGGTTTATTTTCTATGGCAGAACTTTTTTTTAGGAACTTATTAAAGATGTAGTTTTTAGTTTAAAGTGTTTTCAAAAGAAGCGGTTTGTTTTTTCACATAACTTAAGTATCTTAGATCTGGTTGCAAAAAACTTTGATTATCTGAAAAGTTTATTGATACTGCTATAAAATGGATCCAAACTCTTTGTGGTTTTGGTCTACCGTCTGGGAAAAGCTTTGAAATGCAAAAATGTTGATTTTTGCGAGGTATTTTTACGAAATTTTGATTTTAAAAACTCGGGAAGAGTCGGGTTATTTTCTATAGCAGAACTTTTTTTTAGGAACTTATTAAAGGTGTCATTTTTAATTTAAGGTTTTTTCAGAGGTTTCGGTCTGTTTTTTCACATAACTTAAGTATCTTAGATCTG
>NW_023008042.1:0-525 GCF_900245975.1 Drosophila guanche | reverse complement strand
TTGTAATTTTTAGGTTAAGGTTTTTTCAGAGGTTGTGGTTTGTTTTTTTACATAACTTAAGTATCTTAATTTTGGTTGTAAAAACCCTTGATTATCTGAAAAGTTGATTGATACTGCTATTAAATGGATCCAAACTTTTTGTGGTTTTGGCCTACCGTCTCGGAAAAGCTTTGAAATGCAAAAATGTTGATTGTTGTGAGATTTTTTTTTTCGAAATTTTGACTTTAAAAACTCGGGAAAAGTCGGTTTTATTTTCTATGGCAGAACTTGTTTTTTAAGAACTTGTAATTTTGTAATTTTTAGTTTAAGGTTTTTTCAGAGGTTTCGGTTTGTTTTTTCACATAACTTAAGTATCTTAATTTTGGTTGTAAAAAACTTTGATTATCTGAAAAGTTGATTGATTCTGCTATAAAATGGATCCAAACTCTGTGTGGGTTTGGCCTACCGTCTCGGTAAAGCAAACATGTTGATTTTTGTGAGGTATTTTTTACAAAATTTTGACTTTAAAAATTCGGGACAAGTCGG
>NW_023008041.1:0-525 GCF_900245975.1 Drosophila guanche | reverse complement strand
TACAGACATTAACGCATTTAAAAGCCATTTAGATTCAGCCATAAGCCTGGACATTCCGTTAAAAACAGGAGAGGAGATAGACTATGCTGTGGAGCTTTTCACAAATACAATTCATAATGCGAGCTACAGAAACACGAATCATGCTCTTAATCATCAACAACCAAACCAATTGAACCTTTCAACCGATCTTCGACAAAAATACAAAATAAAAGGAATCTGCGAAAACGCTGGCAAGAAACTCACTACCCTGCTGACAAAAGATTATACAACAAGGCTGCATCTGAGCTTAGACAACTGCTGTCGAACTTACGCAATGAATCTATAGCTGCGTATCTGAGAAACTTAGACCCTAATTCCAGCAACAATGAATACAACCTATGGAGGGCGACTAAATACCTAAAGAAACCAGCTAAAAGAAACATAAATATTCGCAAAAACAACGGAACTTGGTGTAGGTCTAATAATGAAAAAGCGGAAGCATTTGCACAACATCTGCACTCTGTGTTTCAGCCAAACGATATAAAT
>NW_023008040.1:0-525 GCF_900245975.1 Drosophila guanche | reverse complement strand
GAAAATACCTAGATGGCAATGTCTGATACTTTATATGGTTTGATATGTATATAATTGTTACTATATACGAATAATATTGAAGTGTTTGTGTGTTTCTTGTATTATAATACGAGAACAAATGACTACTAAGAGGCACTCCCTATTGAAGGCACCCGATTTGCGGAAGCCGTGGCAAAAAACCTCTATGGGGAGTGGTGTCTTGCTTGGTATATTTCATTTGATAAACAATTTAAAATTTGTCCTTTCATATGATTTGGGGAAAATACGTAGATGGCAATGTCTGATACTTTATATGGTTTGATATGTATATAATTGTTACTATATACGAATAATATTGAAGTGTTGGCGTGTTTCTTTTATTAAAATACGAGAACAAATGACTGGTAAGAGGCACTCTCGATTGTAATCACCCGATTTGCGGAAGCCGTGGCAGAAAACCTTTATAGGGAGTGATGTCGTGCTTGGTATATTTCATATGATGAAACATTTAAAATTTGTCCTTACATATGGTATGGGGAAAATACC
>NW_023008039.1:0-525 GCF_900245975.1 Drosophila guanche | reverse complement strand
CAGAGTTTGGATCCATTCCATAGCAGTATCAATCAACTTTTCAGATAATTAAAGTTTTTTACAACCAAAATTAAGATACTTAAGTTATTTGAGAAAACAAACCGCAACCTCTGAAAAAACCTTAAACTGAAAATTACTTCCTTAATAAGTTCTTAAAAAACAAGTTCTGCCATAGAAAATAAACCCGACTTTTCCCGTGTTTTTAAAGTCAAAATTTCGAAAACAAAAAATCTCACAACAATCCACATTTTTGCATTTCAAAGCTTTTCCGAGACGGTAGGCCAAAACCACACAGAGTTTGGATCCATTCCATAGCAGTATCAATAAACTATTCAGATAATCAAAGTTTTTTACAACCAAAATTAAGATACTTAAGATATGTGAAAAAACAAACCGCAACCTCTGAAAAAACCTTAAACTAAAAGTTACTTCCTTAATAAGTTCTTAAAAAACAAGTTCTGCCATAGAAAATAAACCCGACTTTTCCCGAGTTTTTAAAGTAAAAATTTCGAAAACAAAAAATCT
>NW_023008038.1:0-525 GCF_900245975.1 Drosophila guanche | reverse complement strand
AGAGGGACGGCAGAGGCAGAGGCCGAGTGAAGCAGAGTGTGAATGAGAGAATGTGAAAAGAACAACAAAAGCTGCAGGACAGTGTGGGTTTAGCCACTGCTAATTAATTTCTTCTTTCTGGCTATAATAATGATCCAATCGGATCCCAATTTGGTGATCTGATAGATATGGCCATTGCCTACAGAATGGCGTTTTTAGTTTTCTTCCATCATTAAAATTGTAGATTTGGGAGGTTTTCGCCCTTTTGCGGGGTCGGAATGGGGCGGGGCACATTTTTTAAATACACTTGTAACAGTGTGAGCATACAGAAGTCTGGATGCAAAATATGGTGGCTCTAGCTTTTATAGTCTCTGAGATTCAGGTGCTCAACAAGACGGACGGACAGACGGACGGACAGACAGACAGGGCTCAATCGACTCGGCTATTGATGGTGATCAAGAATATATACACTTTATGGGCTCGGAAACGATTCCTTCTGTGTGTTACATACATTAACTTTGTGCACAAATACAATATACCCTATTT
>NW_023008037.1:0-525 GCF_900245975.1 Drosophila guanche | reverse complement strand
TTTCATATGATGAACAATTTAAAATTTGTCCTTACATATGGTATGGGGAAAATATCTAGATGGCAATGTCTGATACTTTATATGGTTTGATATGTATATAATTGTTACTATTTACGAATAATTTTTAAGTGTTTATGTGTTTCTTGTATTAAAATACGAGAACAAATGATTATTAAGAGGCACTCCCTATTGAAGGCGCTCGATTTGCGGAAGCCGTGGCAGAAAACCTTTATAGGGAGTGGTGTCGTGTTTGGTATATTTCATATGATGAACAATTTAAAATTTGTCCTTACATATGGTATGGGGAAAATACCTAGATGGCAATTTCTGATACTTTATATGGTTTGATATGTATATAATTGTTACTATATACGAATAATATTGAAGTGTTTGTGTGTTTCTTGTATTAAAATACGAGAACAAATGACTGTTAAGGGGCACTCTCGATTGTAATCACCCGATTTGAGGAAGCCGTGGCAGAAAACCTTTATAGGGAGTGGTGTCGTGCTTGGTATATTTCATATG
>NW_023008036.1:0-525 GCF_900245975.1 Drosophila guanche | reverse complement strand
TTTCACAACAATCAACATTTTTGCATTTTAAAGCTTTACCCAGACGGTAGGCCAAAACCACACAGAGTTTGGATCCATTTTATAGCAGTAGCAATCAAGTTTTCAGATAATCAAAGTTTTTTACAACTAAAATTAAGATACTTAAGTAATACTCTGAAAAAACCTTAAACTTAAAATTACTTACTTACCTAGTTCTTAAAAAACAAGTTCTGCCATAGAAAATAAACCCGAGTTTTTAAAGTCAAAATTTCGTACAATATACCTCACAAAAATCAACATTTTTTAATTTCAAAGCTTTACCCAGACGGTAGGCCAAAACCACAAACAGTTTGGATCCATTTTATAGCAGTATCAATCAACTTTTCAGATAATCAAAGTTTTTTACAACCAAAATTAAGATACTTAAGTTATGTGAAAAAACAAAGCGCAACCTCTGAAAAAACCTTAAACCTAAAATTACATACTTACCTAGTTCTTAAAAAACAAGTTCTGCCATAGAAAATAAACCCGAGTTTTTAAAGTCAA
>NW_023008035.1:0-526 GCF_900245975.1 Drosophila guanche | reverse complement strand
ATGCAAAAATGTTGATTGATGTGAGATTTTTCTTTTCGATATTTTTACTTTAAAAACTCGGGAAAAGTCGGGTTTATTTTCTTTGGCAGAACTTGTTTTTTAAGAACTTATTAAGGAAGTAATTTTAAGTTTAAGGTTTTTCAGACGTTGCGGTTTGTTTTTTCACATAACTTAAGTAAGTCTTAAATTTGGTTGTAAATACTTTGATTATCTGAAAAGTTGATTGATACTGCTCCAAACTCTGAGTGGTTTTGGCCTACCGACTGGGTAAAGCTTTGTAATGCAAAATTGTTGATTGTTGTGAGATTTTTTTTTTCCAAATTTTGGCTTTAAAAACTCGGGAAAAGTCGGGTTTATTTTCTATGGCAGAACTTGTTTTTTAAGAACTAGCAATTTTGTAATTTTTAGTTTAAGGTTTTTTCAGAGGTTCCGGTTTGTTTTTTCACATAACTTAAGTAAGTCTTAATTTTGGTTGTATAAAACTTTGATTATCTGAAAAGTTTATTGATACTGCCATAAAATGGAT
>NW_023008034.1:0-526 GCF_900245975.1 Drosophila guanche | reverse complement strand
GGTTGCAAAAAAACTTTTATTATCTGAAAAGTTGATTGATTCTGCTATAAAATGGATCCAAACTCTGTGTGGTTTTGGCCTACCGTCTCGGAAAAGCTTTGAAATGCAAAAATGTGGATTGTTGTGAGATTTTTTTTTTCGAATTTTTGACTTTAAAAACTCGGGAAAAGTTGGTTTTATTTTCTATGACAGAACTTGTGTTTTAAGAACTAGCAATTTTGTACAACAATCTTAATTTTGGTTGTAAACAATTTTTATTATCTGAAAAGTTGATTGATACTGCTATAAAGTGGATCCAAACTCTGTGTGCTTTTGGCCTACCGTCTGGGAAAAGCTTTGAAATGCAAAAATGTGGATTGTTGTGAGATTTTTTTTTTTTCGAAATTTTGACTTTAAAAACTTGGGAAAAGTTGGTTTTATTTTCTATGGCAGAACTTGTTTTTTAAGAACTAGCAATTTTGTAATTTTTAGTTTAAGGTTTTTTCAGAGGTTGCGGTTCGTTTTTTCACATAACTTAAGTATCTTA
>NW_023008033.1:0-526 GCF_900245975.1 Drosophila guanche | reverse complement strand
AGGGTATATTGTATTTGTGCACAAAGTTAATGTATGTAACACACAGAAGGAATCGTTTCCGACCCCATAAAGTGTATATATTCTTGATCACCATCAATAGCCGAGTCGATTGAGCCCTGTCTGTCTGTCCGTCCGTCTGTCCGTCCGTCTTGTTGAGCACCTGAATCTCAGAGACTATAAAAGCTAGAGCCACCAAATTCTGCATCCAGACTTCTGTATGCTCACACTGTTACAAGTTTATTTAAAAAATGTGCCCCGCCCCCTTCCGCCCCCGCAAAAGGGCGAAAACCTCCCAAATCTACAATTTTAAAGATAAAAGAAAACTAAAAACGCCATTCTGTAGGGAATGGCCATATCTATCAGATCAATAATTTGGGATCCGATTGGATCATTATTATAGCCAGAAAGAAGGAATTAATTAGCAGTGGCTAAACCCACACTGTCCTGCAGCTTTTGTTGTTCTTTTCACATTCTCTCATTCACACTCTGCCTCACTCGGCCTCTGCCTCTGCCGACTTTTAACCAC
>NW_023008032.1:0-526 GCF_900245975.1 Drosophila guanche | reverse complement strand
AGATTTTTTGTTTTCGAAATTTTTACTTTAAAACCTCGGGAAAAGTCGGGTTTATTTTCTATGGTAGAACTTGTTTTTTAAGAACTTATTAAGGAAGTAACCTTTAGTTTAAGGTTTTTTCAGAGGTTGCGGTTTGTTTTTTCACATAACTTAAGTATCTTAGATCTGATTGCAAAAAACTTTTATTATCTGAAAAGTTGATTGATTCTGCTATAAAATGAATCCAAACTCTGTGTGGTTTTGGCCTACCGTCTGGGTAAAGCCTTGAAATGCAAAAATTTTGGTTTTTTGTGAGGTATTTTTTACGTATTTTTGACTTTAAAAACTTGGGTTTATTTTCTATGGCAGAACTTGTTTTTTAAGAACTTATTAGGGAAGTTATTTGTGGTTTAATGTTTTTTCAGAGGTTTCGGTTTGTTTTTTCACATAACTTAAGTATCTTAGATCTGGTTGCAAAAAACTTTGATTATCTGAAAAGTTGATTGATTCTGCTATAAAATGGATCCAAACTCTTTGTGGTTTTGGC
>NW_023008031.1:0-526 GCF_900245975.1 Drosophila guanche | reverse complement strand
GTTTTTAAAGTCAAAATTTCGTACAAAATACCTCACAAAAATGACCATTTTTTCATTTTAAAGCTTAACCCAGACGGTAGGCCAAAACCACACGGAGTTTGGATCCATTTTATAGCAGAATCAATCAACTTTTCAGATAATCAAAGTTTTTTACAACCAAAATTAAGATACTTAAGTTATGTGAAAAACCAACCGCAACCTCTGAAAAAACCTTAAACTTAAAATTACTTTCTTAATAAGTTCTTAAAAAACAAGTTCTGCCATAGAAAAAAAAAACCGAGTTTTTAAAGTCAAAATTTCGTACAAAATACCTCACAAAAATGACCCTTTTTTCATTTTAAAGCTTAACCCAGACGGTAGGCCAAAACCACACGGAGTTTGGATCCATTTTATAGCAGAATCAATCAACTTTTCAGATAATCAAAGTTTTTTACAACCAAAATTAAGATACTTAAGTTATGTGAAAAACCAACAGCAACATCTGAAAAAACCTTAAAATAAAAATTACTTCCTTAATAAGTTCCTA
>NW_023008030.1:0-526 GCF_900245975.1 Drosophila guanche | reverse complement strand
TGCTCACACTGTTACAAGTGTATTTAAAAAATGTGCCCCGCCCCATTCCGCCCCCGCAAAAGGGCGAAAACCTCCCAAATCTACAATTTTAAAGATAGAAGAAAACTAAAAACGCCATTCTGTAGGGAATGGCCATATCTATCACCAAATTGGGATCCGATTGGATCATTATTATAGCCAGAAAGAAGAAATTAATTAGCAGTGGCTAAACCCACACTGTCCTGCAGCTTTTGTTATTCTTTTCACATTCTCTCATTCACACTCTGCTTCCCTCGGCCTCTGCCTCTGCCGTCCCTCTGCCTCTGCCTCTGCCGACTTTTAACCAAACCCCCCCCCTCACGCAGCTTATATTTGTTTTATACCCGGTACTCGAAGAGTAAATAGGGTATATTGTATTTGTGCACAAAGTTAATGTATGTAACACACAGAAGGAATCGTTTCCGACCCCATAAAGTGTATATATTCTTGATCACCATCAATAGCCGAGTCGATTGAGCCCTGTCTTTCTGTCCGTCCGTCTTGTTGA
>NW_023008029.1:0-526 GCF_900245975.1 Drosophila guanche | reverse complement strand
CGGTTTGTTTTTTCACATAACTTAAGTATCTTAGATCTGGTTGCAAAAAACTTTGATTATCTGAAAAGTTTATTGATACGGCTATTAAATGGATCCAAACTCTTTGTGGTTTTGGTCTACCGTCTGGGAAAAGCTTTGAAATGCAAAAATGTTGGTTGTTCTGAGATTTTTAATGTCGAAATATTGACTTTAATATCTCGGGAACATTAGGGTTTATTTTCTTTTGCAGAACTTTTTTTTAAGAGCTTTGAAAGTTTGTACTTTTTTTGTTTAAGGTTTTTTCAGAGGTTTCGGTTTGTTTTTTCACATAACTTAAGTATCTTAGATCTGGTTGCAAAAACTTTGATTATCTGAAAAGTTTATTGATACGGCTATAAAATGGATCCAAACTCTTTGTGGTTTTGGTCTACCGTCTGGGAAAAGCTTTGAAATGCAAAAATGTTGGTTGTTGTGAGATTTTTATTGTCGAAATATTGACTTTAAAAACTCGGGAACAGTCGGGTTTATTTTCTATGGCAGAACTTTT
>NW_023008028.1:0-526 GCF_900245975.1 Drosophila guanche | reverse complement strand
AATAACAAACAAATTTTAATCACTCTAAGCGGTGGATCACTCGGCTCATGGGTCGATGAAGAACGCAGCAAACTGTGCGTCATCGTGTGAACTGCAGGACACATGAACATCGACATTTTGAACGCATATCGCAGTCCATGCTGTTATGTACTTTAATTAATTTTATAGTGCTGCTTGAACTACATATGGTTGAGGGTTGTAAGACTATGCTAAATAAGTTGTTTGAAAATTTTACGAAATGTTCAAGCATATTGTATATTATTGGATATATGTACACTTATGTACAAAAATATTCATAATATTGACATTAAATGGAAATGCATTATCTATCTCTCATTGTTGTATATATTTGTGTGAGAATAACGAAGAAAATATGTTATTTTTTTCCTTATTGGATCAAATAATACTGAGGAATGTCTAGCATAAAAAATGATTTATTTTTTTCATCTAGAATTGCCTCTTATTAATGATTTGAAAGGAACGTTGTTGTAAAAATAAATATTATTATTCGTGGTGTTTGTTATAA
>NW_023008027.1:0-526 GCF_900245975.1 Drosophila guanche | reverse complement strand
AATCGGGTGCCTTCAATAGGGAGTGCCTCTTAGTAGTCATTTTTTCTCGTATTTTAATAAAAGAAACACGCAAACACTTCAATATTATTCGTATATCGTAACAATTATATACATATCCAACCAAATAAAGTATCAGACATTGCCGGCTAGGTATTTTCCCCATTTCATATGTAAAGACAAATTTTAAGTTTTTCATCATATGAAATATACCAAGCACGACACCACTCCCTATAGAGGTTTTTTGCCACGGCTTCCGCAAACCGGGTGCCTTCAATAGGGGTGCCTCTTAGTAGTCATTTTTTCTCGTATTTTATTAAAAGAAACACGCAAACACTTCAATATTATTCGTATATAGTAACAACTATACACATATCCAACCAAATAAAGTATCAGACATTGCAGGCTAGGTATTTTCCCTATTTCATATGTAAAGACAAATTTTAAGTTTTTCATCATATGAAATATACCAAGCACGACACCACTCCCTATGTAGGTTTTTTGCCACGGCTTCGGTAAATCGGGTGCC
>NW_023008026.1:0-526 GCF_900245975.1 Drosophila guanche | reverse complement strand
ATCCAAACTCTGTGTGGTTTTGGCCTACCGTCTGGGTAAAGCTTTGAAATGCAAAAATGTTTATTGTTGTGAGATTTTTTGTTTTCGAAATTTTTACTTTAAAAACTCGGAAAAAGTCGGCTTTATTTTCTATGGCAGAACTTGTTTTTTAAGAACTTATTAAGGAAGTAATTTTCAGTTTAAGGTTTTTTCAGAGGTTACGGTTTGTTTTTCCACATAACCTAAGTATCTTAGATCTGACTGCAAAAAACTTTGATTATCTGAAAAGTTGATTGACTCTGCTATAAAATGGATTCAAACTCTGTGTGGTTTTGGCCTACCGTCTGAGTAAAGCTTTGAAATGCAAAAATGTTGATTTTTGTGAGGTATAATTTACGAATTTTTGGCTTTAAAAACTCGGGAAAAGTCGGTTTTATTTTCTATGGCAGAACTTGTTTTTTAAGAACTAGCAATTTTGTAGTTTTTAGTTTAAGGTTTTATCAGAGGTTGCGGTTTGTTTTTTCACATATCTTAAGTATCTTAATTT
>NW_023008025.1:0-526 GCF_900245975.1 Drosophila guanche | reverse complement strand
AAGTTCTGCCATAGAAAATAAAACCGACTTTTCCCGAGTTTTTAAAGTCAAAATTTCGAGAGAAAAAAATCTCACAAAAATCAACATTTTTGCATTTCAAAGCTTTTCCGAGACGGTAGGCCAAAACCACAAAAAGTTTGGATCCATTTAATAGCAGTATCAATCAACTTTTCAGATAATCAAGGGTTTTTACAACCGAAATTAAGATACTTATGTTATGTGAAAAAACGAACCGCAACCTCTGAAAAAACCTTAAACGAAAAATTACAAAATTGCTAGTTCTTAAAAAACAAGTTCTGCCATAGAAAATAAAACCAACTTTTCCCAAGTTTTTAAAGTCAAAATTTCGAGAAAAAAATATCTCACAACAATCCACATTTTTGCATTTCAAAGCTTTTCTGAGACGGTAGGCCAAAACCACACAGAGTTTGGATCCAGTATCAATCAACTTTTCAGATAATCAAAATTTTTTACAACCAAAATTAAGATACTTAAGTTATGTGAAAAAACGAACCGCAACCTCTGA
>NW_023008024.1:0-526 GCF_900245975.1 Drosophila guanche | reverse complement strand
GGCAGAACTTTTCTTTTAAGAATTTTTAAAGTTTGTAATTTTTAGTTTAAGGTTTTTTCAGAGGTTGCGGTTTGTTTTTTCACATAACTTAAGTATCTTAGATATGGTTTTAAAGAACTTTGATTATCTGTTAAGTTGATTGATACTGCTAGAAAATGGATCCAAACTCTGTGTGGTTTCGGCCTACCGTCTGGGTAAAGCTTTGAAATGCAAAATTGTTGATTTTTGTGAGGTATTTTGACTTTAAAAACTCGGGAAAAGCCGCGTTTATATTCTATGGCAGAACTTTTTTTAAGAACTTATTAAGGATGTAATTTTTAGTTTAAGGTGTTTTCAGAGGTTGCGGTTTGTTTTTTCACATAACTTAAGTATCTTAGATATGGTTTTAAAGAACTTTGATTATCTGTAAAGTTGATTGATACAGCTAGAAAATGGATCCAAACTGTGTGTGGTTTTGGCCTACCGTCTGGGTAAAGCTTTGAAATGCAAAAATGTTGATTTTTGTGAGGTATTTTTTACGAAATTT
>NW_023008023.1:0-526 GCF_900245975.1 Drosophila guanche | reverse complement strand
AGAACTTCTCTTTTAAGAATTTTCAAAGCTTGTTACTTTTTTTTATGGTTTTTTAGAAGTAGCGGTGTGTTTTTTCACATAACTTAACTATCTTAGACCTGGTTGTAAAGAACTTTGATTACTTTGAGTTTCATAGGTTGCGGTTGGTTTTTTCACATAACTTAAGTATCTTAATATTGGTGGTAAAAAACTTGTATTATGTGAAAAGATGATTGATACTGCTATAAAATGGATCCAAACTCTGTGTGGTTTTGGCCTACCATCTCGGAAAAGCTTTGAAATGCAAAAATGTTGATTGTTGTGAGATTTATTGTTTTCGAAATTTTTACTTTAAAAACTCGGGAAAAGTTGGTTTTATTTTCTATGGCAGAACTCTTTTTATAAGAACTTATAAAGGAAGTAATTTGTGGATTAATGTTTTTTCAGAGGTTTCGGTTTGTTTTTTCACATAACTTAAGTATCTTAGATCTGGTTGCAAGAAACTTTGATTATCTGAAAAGTTGATTGATTCTGCTATAAAATGGAT
>NW_023008022.1:0-526 GCF_900245975.1 Drosophila guanche | reverse complement strand
TTTCGAAATTTCGGCTTTAAAAACACGGATAAAGTCGGGATTATTTCAATTGCAGAACTTTTTTTTAACAACTTATTAAGGATGTAATTTTTAGTTTAAGGTTTTTTCAGAGGTTGCGGTTTGTTTTTTCACATAACTTAAGTATCTTAGATCTGGTTGTAAAGACCTTTGATCATCTGAAAAGTTGATGGATGCTGCTGTGAAGTGGATCCAAACTGTGTGTGGTTTTGGCCTACCGTCTCGGAAGAGCTTTGAAATGCAAAAATGATGATTGTTGTGAGAATTGTTTTTTTGTTTCGAAATTTTGACTTTAAAAACTCGGGAAATGTCGGGTTTACTCTCTATGGCAGTAGTTGTTTTTAAGAACTTATTAAGGATGTAATTTTTAGCTTAAGGTTTTTTCAGAGGTTGCGGTTTGTTTTTTCACATGACTTAAGTATCTTAGATCTGGTTGTAAAGAACTTTGATTATCTGAAAAGTTAATTGATACTGCTTTAAAGTGGATCCAAACTCTGTGGGGTTTTGG
>NW_023008021.1:0-526 GCF_900245975.1 Drosophila guanche | reverse complement strand
ATATATAGCAAGCACGACACCATTCCCTATGTAGGTTTTTTGCCACGGCTTCGGTAAATCGGGTGCCTTCAATAGGGAGTGCCTCTTAGTAGTCATTTGTTCTCGTATTTTAATAAAAGAAACACGCAAACACTTCAATATTATTCGTATATAGCAACAACTATACACATATCCAACCAAATAAAGTATCAGACATTGCCATCTAGGTATTTTCCCCATATCATATGTAAGGACAAATTTTAAATTCTTCATCATATGAAATATACCAAGCACGACACCACTCCCTATAGAGGTTTTTTGCCACGGCTTCCGCAAATCGGGTGCATTCAATAGGGAGTGCCTCTTACTAGTCATTTGTTCTCGTATTTTAATACAAGAAACACACAAACACTTCAATATTATTCGTATATAGTAACAACTATACACATATCCAACCAAATAAAGTATCAGACATTGCCGGCTAGGTATTTTCCCCATATCATATGCAAAGACAAATTTTAAATTTTTCATCATATGAAATATACCA
>NW_023008020.1:0-526 GCF_900245975.1 Drosophila guanche | reverse complement strand
TATAGCAGAATCAATCAACTTTTCAGATAATCAAAGTTTTTACAACCAAAATTAAGATACTTAAGTTATGTGAAAAACCAACCGCAACATCTGAAAAAACCTTAAAATAAAAATTACTTCCTTAATAAGTTCCTAAAAAACAAGTTCTGCCAAAGAAAATAAACCCAACTTTTCCCGAGTTTTTAATGTAAAAATATCGCAAAAAAAAAAAAAAAATCTCACAACAATCAACATTCACACAGAGTTTGGATCCATTTTATAGCAGTATCAATCAACTTTTCAGATAATTAAAGTTTTTTACAACCAAAATTAAGATACTTAAGTTAAGTGAAAAAACAAACCGCAACCTATGAAAAATCAAAGTAATCAAAGTTCTTTACAACCAGGTCTAAGATGGTTAAGTTATGTGAAAAAACAAACCGCTACTTCTAAAAAACCTTAAACAAAAAAGTAACACACTTTGAAAATTTTTAAAAGAAAAGTTCTTCCATAGAAAATAAACCCGACTTTTCCCGAATTTTTAAAA
>NW_023008019.1:0-526 GCF_900245975.1 Drosophila guanche | reverse complement strand
TGCAAAAATGTTGATTTTTGTGAGATTTTTTTTTCTCGAAATTTTGACTTTAAAAACTCGGGAAAAGTCGGTTTTATTTTCTATGGCACAACTTGTTTTTTAAGAACTAGTAATTTTGTAATTTTTAGGTTAAGGTTTTTTCAGAGGTTGTGGTTTGTTTTTTTACATAACTTAAGTATCTTAATTTTGGTTGTAAAAACCCTTGATTATCTGAAAAGTTGATTGATACTGCTATAAAATGGATCCAAACTCTGAGTGGTTTTGGCCTACCGTCTCGAAAAGCTTTGAAATGCAAAAATGTGGATTGTTGTGATATTTTTTTTTTCAAAATTTTGACTTTAAAAACTCGGGAAAAGTTGGATTTATTTTCTATGGCAGAACTTGTTTTTTAAGAACTAGCAATTTTGTAATTTTTAGTTTAAGGTTTTTTCAGAGGTTGTGGTGTTTTTTTCACATAACTTAAGTATCTTAATTTTGGTTGTAAAAAACTTTGATTATCTGAAAAGTTGATTGATACTGCTATAAA
>NW_023008018.1:0-526 GCF_900245975.1 Drosophila guanche | reverse complement strand
AAAAAAACAAACCACAACCTCTGAAAAAACCTTAAGCTAAAAACTACAAAATTACTAGTTCTTAAAAAACAAGTTCTGCCATAGAAAATAAAACCGACTTTTCCCGAGTTTTTAAAGACAAAATTTCGGGAAAAAAAAATCTCACAAAAATCAACATTTTTGCATTTCAAAGTTTTTCCGAGACGGTAGGCCAAAACCATACAGAGTTTGGATCCATTTTATTGCAGAATCAATCAACTTTTCAGATAATCAAAGTTTTTTTGCAACCAGATCTAAGATACTTAAGTTACTTAAAAAAACAAACCACAACCTCTGAAAAAACCTTAACCTAAAAACTACAAAATTACTAGTTCTTAAAAAACAAGTTCTGCCATAGAAAATAAACCCAACTTTTCCCGAGTTTTTAAAGTAAAAATTTCGAAAACAAAAAATCTCACAACAATAAGCATTTTTGCATTTTAAAGCTTAACCGAGACGGTAGGCCAAAACCACACAGAGTTTGGATCCATTTTATAGCAGTATCAAT
>NW_023008017.1:0-526 GCF_900245975.1 Drosophila guanche | reverse complement strand
TTGATTGATACTGCTATAAAATGGATCCAAACTCTGTGTGGTTTTGGCCTACCGTCTGGATAAAGCTTTGAAATGCAAAAATGTCGATTTTTGTGAGGTATTTTTTACGAATTTTTGACTTTAAAAACTCGGGAAAAGTCGAGTTTATTTTTAATGGCAGAACTTGTTTTTTAAGATCTTATTAAGGAAGTAATTTTAAATTTAAGGTTTTTTCAGAGGTTGCGGTTTGTTTTTTCACATAACTTAAGTATCTTAGATCTGGTTGAAAAAAAACTTTGATTATCTGAAAAGTTGATTGATACGGCTATAAAATGGATCCAAAGTCTGTGTGGTTTTGACCTACCGTCTGGGTAAAGCTTTGAAATGCAAAAATGTTGATTTTTGTGAGGTATTTTTTACGAATTTTTGACTTTAAAAACTCGGGAAAAGTCGGGTTTATTTTCTATGGCAGAACTTGTTTTTTTAGGAACTTATTAAGGATGTAATTTTTAGTTTAAGGTTTTTTCAGAGGTTGCGGTTTGTTTTT
>NW_023008016.1:0-526 GCF_900245975.1 Drosophila guanche | reverse complement strand
AGTTCTGCCATAGAAAATAAACCCGAGTTTTTAAAGTAAAAATTTCGAAAACAAAAAATCTCACAACAATCAACATTTTTGCATTTCAAAGCTTTTCCGAGATGGTAGGCCAAAACCACAAACAGTTTGGATTCATTTTATAGCAGTATCAATCAACTTTTATGATAATCAAAGTTTTTTACAACCAAAATTAAGATACCTAAGTTATGTGAAAAAACAAACCGCAACCTCTGAAAAAACCTTAATCTTAAAACTACTTCCTTAATAGGTTCTTAAAAAACAAGTTCTGCCATAGAAAAAAAAAACCCGAGTTTTTAAAGTAAAAAATTCGTACAAAATACCTCACAAAAATCAACATTTTTTCATTTCAAAGCTTTACCCAGACGGTAGGCCAAAACCACACAGAGTTTGGGTCCATTTTATAGCAGAATCAATCAACTTTTCTGATAGTCAAAGTTTTTTGGAACCAGATCTTAGATACTTAAGTTATGTGAAAAAACAAACCGCAACCTCTGAAAAAACCTTA
>NW_023008015.1:0-526 GCF_900245975.1 Drosophila guanche | reverse complement strand
GAAAAGTCGGGTTTATTTTCTATGGCAGAACTTGTTTTTTAGGAACTTATTAAGGATGTAATTTTTAGTTTAAGGTTTTTTCAGAGGTTGTGGTTTGTTTCTTCACATAACTTAAGTATCTTAATTTTGGTTGTAAAAAACTTTGATTATCTGAAAAGTTGATTGATACTGCTATAAAGTGGATCCAAACTCTGTGTGGTTTTGGCCTACCGTCTCGGAAAAGCTTTGAAATGCAAAAATGTGGATTGTTGTGAGATTTTTTTTTCGAAATTTTGACTTTAAAAACTCGGGAAAAGTTGGTTTTATTTTCTATGGCAGAACTTTTTTTTTTAAGAACTAGCAATTCTGTAATTTTTAGTTTAAGGTTTTTTCAGAGGTTGCGGTTCGTTTTTTCACATAACTTAAGTATCTTAATTTTGTTTGTAAAAAACTTTGATTATCTGAAAAGTTGATTGACACTGCTATAAAATGGATCCAAACTGAGTGGTTTTGGCCTACCGTCTGGGTAAAGCTTTGAAATGCAAAA
>NW_023008014.1:0-526 GCF_900245975.1 Drosophila guanche | reverse complement strand
ATTTTGTAATTTTTGGTTTAAGGTTTGTTCAGTGTTTGTTTTTTCACATAACTTAAGTATCTTAATTTTGGTTGTAAAAAACGTTGATTATCTGAAAAGTTGATTGATACTGCTATAAAGTGGATCCAAACTCTGTGTGGTTTTGGCCCACCGTCTCGGAAAAGCTTTGAAATGCAAAAATGTTGATTGATGTGAGATTATTTTTTTCGAAATTTTTACTTTAAAATTTGGGAAAAGTCGGTTTTAATTTCTATGGCAGAACTTGTTTTTTAATAACTAGTAACTTTGTAATTTTTAGTATAAGGTTTTTTCAGAGGTTGTGGTTTCTTTTTTCACATAACTTAAGTATCTTAATTTTAGTTGTAAAAAACTTTGATTATCTGAAAAGTTGATTGATACTGCTATATAATGGATCCACACTGTGTGGTTTTGGCCTACCGTCTGGGTAAAGCTTTGAAATGCAAAAATGTTGATTGATGTGAGATTTTTTTTTCGATATTTTTACTTTAAAAACTCATGATAAGTC
>NW_023008013.1:0-526 GCF_900245975.1 Drosophila guanche | reverse complement strand
AAAGTCGGTTTTATTTTCTATGGCAGAACTTGTTTTTTAAGAACTAGTAATTTTGTAATTTTTAGGTTAAGGTTTTTTCAGAGGTTGTGGTTTGTTTTTTTACATAACTTAAGTATCTTAATTTTGGTTGTAAAAAACTTTGATTATCTGAAAAGTTGATTGATACTGCTATAAAGTGGATCCAAACTCTGCGTGGTTTTGGCCTACCGTCTCGGAAAAGCTTTAAAATGCAAAAATGTTGATTTTTGTGAGATTTTTTTTCTCGAAATTTTGACTTTAAAAACTCGGGAAAAGTTGGTTTTATTTTCTATGGCAGAACTTGTTTTATAAGAACTAGCAATTTTGTAATTTTTAGTTTAAGGTTTTCTCAGAGGTTGTGGTTTGTTTTTTCACATAACTTAAGTATCTTAATTTTGGTTGTAAAAACCCTTGATTATCTGAAAAGTTGATTGATACTGCTATTAAATGGATCCAAACTTTTTGTGGTTTTGGCCTACCGTCTCGGAAAAGCTTTGAAATGCAAAAA
>NW_023008012.1:0-526 GCF_900245975.1 Drosophila guanche | reverse complement strand
TACATATGATATGGGGAAAATACCTAGATGGCAATGTCTGATACTTTATTTGGTTGGATATGTATATAATTGTTACTATATATAAATAATATTTAAGTGTTTGTGTATTTCTTGTATTAATATACGAGAAAAAATGATTGGTAAGAGGCACTCTCGATTGTAATCACCCGATTTGCGGAAGCCGTGGCAGAAAACCTCTATAGGGAATGGTGTCGTGCTTGCTATATTTCATATGATGAAAAACTTAAAATTTGTCTTTACATATGAAATCGGGAAAATACCTAGCCGGCAATGTCTGATACTTTATTTGGTTGGATATGTGTATAGTTGTTACTATATACGAATAATATTGAAGTGTTTGCGTGTTTCTTTTATTAAAATACGAGAACAAATGACTACTAAGAGGCACTCCCTATTGAAGGCACCCGGTTTGCGGAAGCCGTGGCAAAAAACCTCTATAGGGAGTGGTGTCGTGCTTGGTATATTTCATATGATGAACAATTTAAAATTTGTCCTTACATATGAT
>NW_023008011.1:0-526 GCF_900245975.1 Drosophila guanche | reverse complement strand
CTCTCTGCCTGGCTCTCTGCCTCCTGTCTCTTTACCTGTCTCTCTGCCGGCTGTCTCTCTTCCTGTGCCTCTGCCTTTCTCTTTGCCTGTCTCTCTTCCTGTGCCTCTGTCTGTCTTTTTGCCTCCCTCTCTGCCTGTCCCTCTGCTTGCTGTCTCTCTTCCTGTGTCTCTCTGCCTGCTGTCTCTGTTCCTGTATCTCTGTGAGTCTCTTTTCCTGTCTCTCTTGCTCGCTGACTTCGTCTCGTCGTTCCGGTCTCTCTGTCTGTCTCTTTGCCTCTCTCTCTGGCTGTCCCTGTGCCTGTTGTCTCTCTTCCTGTATCTCTGTCGGTCTCTTTCCCTGTCTATTTTCCTCTCTCTCTGCCTGCCTCTCTGCCTGTATGTGCCTCCTGTCTCTGCCTGTCTCTCAGGCTGTCTCTCTGCCCGCTGTCTCTCTGCTTGTTTCTTTGCCTCCCTCTCTGCCTGTCCCTCTGCTTGCTGTCTTTCTGACTGCATATGTACATAACCACATAATAGTAGTCTGTGTTCT
>NW_023008010.1:0-526 GCF_900245975.1 Drosophila guanche | reverse complement strand
AACTCGGGAACAGTCGGGTTTATTTTCAATGGCAGAACTTTTTTTTAGGAACTTATTAAAGATGTAATTTTTAGTTTAAGGTTTTTTCAGAGGATGCGGTCTGTTTTTTCACATAACTTAAGTATCTTAGATCTGCTTGCAAAAAACTTTGATTATCTGAAAAGTCTATTGATACTGCTATAAAATGGATCCAAACTCTGTGTGGTTTTGGCCTACCGTCTAGGTTAAGATTTGAAATGCAAAAATGTTGATTGTTGTGAGATTTTTATTGTCGAAATATTGACTTTAAAAACTCGGGAACAGTCGGGTTATTTTCTATGGCAGAACTTTTTTTAGGAACTTATTAAAGATGTTATTTTTAATTTAAGGTTTTTTTTAGAAGTAGCGGTTTGTTTTTTCGCATAACTTAAGTATCTTAGATCTGGTTGAAAAAAAACTTTGATTATCTGAAAAGTTGATTGATACTGCTAAAAAATTGATCCAAAATGTGTGTGGATTTCGCCTACCGTCTGGGTAAAGCTTTGAA
>NW_023008009.1:0-526 GCF_900245975.1 Drosophila guanche | reverse complement strand
CCATAGAAAATAAAACCAACTTTTCCCAAGTTTTTAAAGTCAAAATTTCGAAAAAAAATAAAATCTCACAACAATCCACATTTTTGCATTTCAAAGCTTTTCCGAGACGGTAGGCCAAAACCACACAGAGTTTGGATCCATTTTATAGCAGAATCAATCAACTTTTCAGATAATCAAAGTTTTTTTGCAACCAGATCTAAGATACTTAAGTTATGAAAAAAAAAACAAACCGCAAGCTCTGAAAAAACGTTAAACTAAAAATTACATCCTTAATAAGATCCTAAAAAACAAGTTCTGCCATAGAAAATAAACCCGACTTTTCCTGAGTTTTTAAAGTAAAAATTTCGAAAACAAAAAATCTCACAACAATAAGCATTTTTGCATTTCAAAGCTTAACCGAGACGGTAGGCCAAAACCACACAGAGTTTGGATCCATTTTATAGCAGTATCAATCAACTTTACAGATAATTAAAGTTTTTTACAACCAAAATTAAGATATTTAAGTTATGTGAAAAAACAAACCGCA
>NW_023008008.1:0-526 GCF_900245975.1 Drosophila guanche | reverse complement strand
AATCGACTCGGCTATTGATGGTGATCAGGACAGTGTGGGTTTAGCCACTGCTAATTAATTTCTTCTTTCTGGCTATAATAATGATCCAATCGGATCCCAATTTATTGATCTGATAGATATGGCCATTCCCTACAGAATGGCGTTTTTAGTTTTCTTTTATCTTTAAAATTGTAGATTTGGGAGGCTTTCGCCCTTTTGCTGGGGCGGAAGGGGGCGGGTCACATTTTTTAAATACACTTGTAACAGTGTGAGCATACAGAAGTCTGGATGCAAAATTTAGTGGCTCTAGCTTTTATAGCCTCTGAGATTCATGTGCTCAACAAGACGGACGGACGGACAGACGGACACACAGACAGGGCTCAATCGACTCGGCTATTGATGGTGATCAGGACAGTGTGGGCTTAGTCACTGCTAATTAATTTCTTCTTTCTGGCTATAATAATGATCCAATCGGATCCCAATTTGGTGATCTATAGATAGATACGGACAGACGGACAGACAGACAGGGCTCAATCGGCTCGGCTAT
>NW_023008007.1:0-526 GCF_900245975.1 Drosophila guanche | reverse complement strand
TTAAGAAAGTAATTTTTAGTTTAAGGTTTTTTCAGACTTTGCGGTTTGTTTTTTCACATAACTTAAGTACCTTAGATCTGGTTGCAAAAAACTTTGATTATCTGAAAAGTTGATTGATACTGCTATAAAATGGATCCAAACTCTGTGTGGTTTTGGCCTACCGTCTCGGAAAAGCTTTGAAATTCAAAAATGTGGATTGTTGTGAAATTTTTTTTTTTTTCGAAATATTGACTTTAAAAACTCGGAAAAAGTCGGATTTATTTTCTATGGCAGAACTTGTTTTTTTATGATCTAGCAATTTTGTAGTTTTTAGTTTAAGGTTTTCTCAAGTATCTTAATTTTGGTTGTAAAAAACTTTGATTATCTGAATAGTTGATTGATACTGCTATAAAATGGATTCAAACTCTGTGTGGTTTTGGCGTACCGTCTCGGAAAAGCTTTGAAATCCAAAAATGTTGATTGTTGTGAGATTTTTTGTTTTCTAAATTTTTACTTTAAAAACTCGGGAAAAGTCGGGTTTATTTTC
>NW_023008006.1:0-526 GCF_900245975.1 Drosophila guanche | reverse complement strand
ACAACCTCTGAAAAAACCTTAAACTAAAAATTACAAAGTTACTAGTTCTTAAAAAACAAGTTCTGCCATAGAAAATAAAACAAACTTTTCCAGAGTTTTTAAAGTCAAAATTTCGAAAAAAAAAAATCTCACAACAATCCACATTTTTGCATTTCAAACCTTTTCCGAGACGGTAGGCCAAAACCACACAGAGTTTGGATCCACTTTATAGCAGTATCAATCAACTTTTCAGATAATCAAAATTATTTACAACCAAAATTCAGATTCTTAAGTTATGTGAAAAAACAAACCGCAACCTCTGAAAAAACCTTAAACTAAAAATTACACCCTTAATAAGTTCATAAAAAACAAGTTCTGCCATAGAAAATAAACCCGACTTTTCCCGAGTTTTTAAAGTAAAAATATCGAAAAAAAAATCTCACATCAATCAACATTTTTGCATTTCAAAGCTTTACCCAGACGGTAGGCCAATACCACACAGTTTGGATCCATTTTATGGCAGTATCAATCAACTTTTCAGAGAATC
>NW_023008005.1:0-526 GCF_900245975.1 Drosophila guanche | reverse complement strand
TTAATTTTGGTTGTAAAAAACTTTAATTATCTGAAAAGCTGATTGATACTGCTATAAAATGGATCCAAACTCTGTGTGGTTTTGGCCTACCGTCTCGGTTAAGCTTTGAAATGCAAAAATGCTTATTGTTGTGAGATTTTTTGTTTTCGAAATTTTTACTTTAAAAACTCGAGAAAAGTCGGGTTTATTTTTTATGGCAGAACTTTTTTTTTAAGAACTTATTAAGGAAGTAATTTGTAGTTTAAGGTTATTTTTAGAGGTTGCGGTTTTTTTTTTTTTTCATAACTTAAGTATTTTTGATCTGGTTGCAAAAAACTTTGATTATTAGAAAAGTCGGGTTTATTTTCTATGGCAGAACTTGTTTTTTAGGAACTTATTTAGGTTGTAATTTTTAGTTTAAGGTTTTTTCAGAGGTTGCGGTTTGTTTTTTTACATAACTTAAGTATCTTAGATCTTGTTGCAAAAAACTTTGATTATCTGAAAAGTTGATTGATACTGCTATAAAATGGATCCAAACTGTTTGTTC
>NW_023008004.1:0-526 GCF_900245975.1 Drosophila guanche | reverse complement strand
TGTCAGTCCGGCCTTGTGTAATTGAAGAGCAACTTCCGATAAATGTAGCAAATGGTCTTCAAAGTTGTTTGAAAGCACCAATAAGTCATCAAGATATACCAACACATGAGATTTGAGTTGATACGGAATTACAATGTCCATCAACCGACTCATCGTGTGTGGCGCGTTTGTCAATCCAAACGGCATTCTATTAAACTGATAAAGCGGCCTATTTGGTACTGTGAAAGCTGTTTTCGCACGAGATTCTTGGTCTAATCTAATCTGCCAGAAGGCATCCTTAAGGTCTATCTTTGTAATACAGTGAACCGGCGGCAACCTACTTAACACGCCATCCATGATCGGAATTGGATACGCATCTCTGACTGTAACTGCGTTGAGTTTGCAGGCATCTAAACAAAGTCGCACCTTACCAGGTTTGATGTGCAGTGTGACGGGAGATGACCACGGGGAGCTCGGAGCTTCTTCAATAACGTCCATACTCAACATGCGATCAATCTCTGCACATAAAAGGGTCTCCTTTGCTGGA
>NW_023008003.1:0-526 GCF_900245975.1 Drosophila guanche | reverse complement strand
TATCTGAAAAGTTGATTGATACTGCTATAAAATGGATCCAAACTGTGTGGTATTGGTCTACCGTCTGGGTAAAGCTTTGAAATGCAAAAATGTTGATTGATGTGAGATTTTTTTTTCGATATTTTTACTTTAAAAACTCGGGAAAAGTCGGGTTTATTTTCTATGGCAGAACTTGTTTTTTAGGAACTTATTAAAGATGTAATTTTTAGTTTAAGGTTTTTTCAGAGGTGGCGGTTTGTTTTTTTACATAACTTAAGAATCTGAATTTTGGTTGTAAATAATTTTGATTATCTGAAAAGTTGATTGATACTGCTATAAAGTGGATCAAAACTGTGTGGTTTTGGCCTACCGTCTGGGTAAAGCTTTGAAATGCAAAAATGTTGATTGATGTGAGATTTTTTTTTCGATATTTTTACTTTAAAAACTCGGGAAAGGTCGGGTTTATTTTCTATGGCAGAACTTGTTTTTTAAGAACTTATTAAGGATGTAATTTTTAGTTTAAGGTTTTTTCAGAGGTTGCGGTTTG
>NW_023008002.1:0-526 GCF_900245975.1 Drosophila guanche | reverse complement strand
TATTTTCTATGGCAGAACTTGTTTTTTAAGAACTAGCAACTTTGTAATTTTTAGTTTAAGGTTTTTTCAGAGGTTTCGGTTTGTTTTTTCACATAACTTAAGTATCTTAACTGTGGTTGTAAAAAACTTTGATTATCTGAAAAGTTGATTGATACTGCTATAAAGTGGATCCAAACTCTGAGTGGTTTTGGCCTACCGTCTCGAAAAGCTTTGAAATGCAAAAATGTGGATTGTTGTGAGATTTCTTTTTTCGAAATTTTGACTTTAAAAACTTGGGAAAAGTTGGTTTTATTTTCTATGGCAGAACTTGTTTTTTAAGAACTAGCAATTTTGTAATTTTTAGTTTAAAGTTTTTTTAGAGGTTGCGGTTCGTTTTTTCACATAACTTAAGTATCTTAATTTTGGATGTAAAAAACTTTGATTATCTGAAAAGTTGATTGATACTGCTATTAAATGGATCCAAACTGCTTGTGGTTTTGTCCTACGGTCTCGGAAAAGCTTTGAAATGCAAAAATGTTGATTGTTG
>NW_023008001.1:0-526 GCF_900245975.1 Drosophila guanche | reverse complement strand
AAAGTTTATTGCAACCAGATCTAAGATACTTAAGCTATGTGAAAAAACAAACCGCAATCTCTGAAAAAACCTTAAATAAAAAAGTACAAACTTTGAAAATTCTTAAAAGAAAAGTTCTGCCATAGAAAATAAACCCGACTATTCCCGAATTTGTAAAGTCAAAATGTCGTGAAAAATACCTCACTAAAATCATCATTTTTGCATTTCAAAGCTTTACCCAGACGGTAGGCCACAACCACACACAGTTTGGATCCATTTTATAGCAGTATCAATCAATTTTACAGATAATCAAAGTTTTTTGCAACCAGATCTAAGATACTTAAGATATGTGAAAAAACATACCGCTTCTTCTAAAAAAACTTTAAACTAAAAATTACATCTTTAATAAGTTCCTAAAAAAAAGTTCTGCCATAGAAAATAAACCCGACTGTTCCCGAGTTTTTAAAGTCAATATTTCGACAATAAAAATCTAACCACAATCAACATTTTTGCATTTCAAAGCTTTTCCCAGACGGTAGACCAAAAC
>NW_023008000.1:0-526 GCF_900245975.1 Drosophila guanche | reverse complement strand
GAAAAGTTTGGATCCATTTAATAGCAGTATCAATCAACTTTTCAGATAATCAAAGTTTTTTACATCCAAAATTAAGATACTTAAGTTATGTGAAAAAACGAACCGCAACCTCTAAAAAAAACTTTAAACTAAAAATTACAAAATTGCTAGTTCTTAAAAAACAAGTTCTGCCATAGAAAATAAAACCAACTTTTCCCAAGTTTTTAAAGTCAAAAATTCGAAACAAAAAAAAAAATCTCACAACAATCCACATTTTTGCATTTCAAAGCTTTTCCGAGACGGTAGGCCAAAACCACACAGAGTTTGGATCCACTTTATAGCAGTATCAATCAACTTTTCAGATAATCAAAATTTTTTACAACCAAAATTAAGTTACTTAAGTTATGTGAAAAAAACGAACCGCAACCTCTGAAAAAACCTTAAACTAAAAATTACAAAATTGCTAGTTCTTAAAAAACAAGTTCTGCCATAGAAAATAAAACCAACTTTTCCCGAGTTTTTAAAGTCAAAATTTCGAAAAAAAAAA
>NW_023007999.1:0-526 GCF_900245975.1 Drosophila guanche | reverse complement strand
ATTAGTTCTTAAAAAACAAGTTCTGCCATAGAAAATAAAACCGACTTTTCCCGAGTTTTTAAAGTCAAAATTTCGAAAAAAAAATCTCACATCAATCAACATTTTTGCATTTCAAAGCTTTTCCGAGACCGTAGGCCAAAACCACAAACAGTTTGGATCCATTTAATAGCAGTATCAATCAACTTTTCAGATAATCAAAGTTTTTTACAACCAAAATTAAGATACTTAAGTTATGTGAAAAAACAAACAACAACATCTGAAAAAACCTTAAACTAAAAATTACAAAATTACTAGTTCTTAAAAAACAAGTTCTGCCATAGAAAATAGAACCGACTTTTCCCGAGTTTTTAAAGTCAAAATTTCGAAAAAAAAAATCTCACAACAATCAACATTTTTGCATTTCAAAGCTTTTCCGAGACCGTAGGCCAAAACCACAAACAGTTTGGATCCATTTAATAGCAGTATAAATCAACTTTTCAGATAATCAAAGTTTTTTACATCCAAAATTAAGATACTTAAGTTATGT
>NW_023007998.1:0-526 GCF_900245975.1 Drosophila guanche | reverse complement strand
AGAGAATGCGAAAAGAACAACAAAAGCTGCAGGACAGTGTGGGTTTAGCCACTGCTTACTAATTTATTCTTTCTGGCTATATGGCCATTCCCTACAGAATGGCGTTTTTAGTTTTCTTCTATCTTTAAAATTGTAGATTTGTGGGGTGTTTAAAAGTCGGCAGAGGCAGAGGGTCGGCAGAGGGACGGCAGAGGCAGAGGCCGAGTGAAGCAGAGTGTGAATGAGAGAATGTGAAAAGAACAACAAAAGCTGCAGGACAGTGTGGGTTTAGCCACTGCTCATTAATTTATTCTTTCTGGCTATAATAACGATCCAATCGGATCCCAATTTATTGATCTGATAGATATGGCCATTCCCTACAGAATGGCGTTTTTAGTTTTCTTCTATCTTTAAAATTGTAGATTTGGGAGGTTTTCGCCCTTTTGCGGGGGCGGAATGGGGCGGGGCACATTTTTTAAATACACTTGTAACAGTGTGAGTATACAGAAGTCTGGATGCAAAATTTGGTGGCTCTAGCTTTTATAGT
>NW_023007997.1:0-526 GCF_900245975.1 Drosophila guanche | reverse complement strand
TGTTTTTTCATATAACTTAAGTATCTTAGATCTGGTTGCAAAAAATTTTGATTATCTGTAAAGTTTATTGATACTGCTAAAAAATTGATCCAAACTGTGTGTGGTTTTGGCATACCGCCTGGGTAAAGCTTTAAAATGCAAAAATGTTGGTTGTTGTGAGATTTTTATTGTCGAAATATTGACTTTAAAAACTCGGGAACAGTCGGGTTTATTTTCTATGGAAGAATTTTTTTTTAGGAACTTATTAAAGATGTTATTTTTAGTTTAAGTTTTTTTCAGAGGTTGCGGTCTGTTTTTTCACATAACTTAAGTATCTTAGATCTGGTGGCATAAAATTTTGATTATCTAAAAGTTGATTGATACTGCTAAAAAATTGATCCAAACTGTGTGTGGTTTTCGCCTACCGTCTGGGTAAAG
The DNA here is from genome assembly GCF_900245975.1 of Drosophila guanche. Classification (NCBI taxonomy): domain Eukaryota; kingdom Metazoa; phylum Arthropoda; class Insecta; order Diptera; family Drosophilidae; genus Drosophila; species Drosophila guanche. The sequence continues at coordinate 109 of NW_023007997.1, read as the reverse complement.
CTTTGAAATGCAAAAATGTTGATTTTTGTGAGGTATTTTTCACGACATTTTGACTTTACAAATTCGGGAACAGTCGGGTTTATTTTCTATGGCAGAACTTTTCTTTTAA
>NW_023007996.1:0-526 GCF_900245975.1 Drosophila guanche | reverse complement strand
GATCCATTTTATAGCAGTATCAATCAACTTTTCAGATAATCAAAGTTTTTTACAACCACAGTTAAGATACTTAAGTTATGTGAAAAAACAAACCGAAACCTCTGAAAAAACCTTAAACTAAAAATTACAAAATTGCTAGTTCTTAAAAAACAAGTTCTTCCATAGAAAATAAAACCGACTTTTCCCGAGTTTTTAAAGTGGAAATTTCGAAAAAAAAAATCTCACAACAATCCACATTTTTGCATTTCAAAGCTTTTCCGAGACCGTAGGCCAAAACCACAAACAGTTTGGATCCATTTAATAGCAGTATCAATCAACTTTTCAGATAATCAAAGTTTTTTACATCCAAAATTAAGATACTTAAGTTATGTAAAAAAACAAACCACAACCTCTGAAAAAACCTTAACCTAAAAATTACAAAATTACTAGTTCTTAAAAAACAAGTTCTGCCATAGAAAATAAAACCGACTTTTCCCGAGTTTTTAAAGTCAAAATTTCGAAAAAAAAAAATCTCACAACAATCCAC
>NW_023007995.1:0-526 GCF_900245975.1 Drosophila guanche | reverse complement strand
ATTTTTGCATTTCAAAGCTTTTCCGAGACGGTAGGCCAAAACCACAAACAGTTTGAATCCATTTAATAGCAGTATCAATCAACTTTTTAGATAATCAAGGTTTTTTACAACCAAAATTAAGATACTTAAGTTATGTGAAAAACCAACCGCAACATCTGAAAAAACCTTAAACTAAAAATTACTTCCTTAATGAATTCCTAAAAAACAAGTTCTGCCAAAGAAAATAAACCCAACTTTTCCCGAGTTTTTGAAGTAAAAATATCGGAAAAAAAATCTCACATCAATTAACATTTTTGCATTTCAAAGGCTTATCCAGACGGTAGGCCAAAACCACTCAGTTTGGATCCATTTTATAGCAGTATCAATCAACTTTTCAGATAATCAAAGTTTTTTACAAACAAACTTAAGATACTTAAGTTATGTGAAAAAACGAACCACAACCTCTGAAAAAACCTTAAACTTATAATTACTTTCTTAATAAGATCTTAAAAAACAAGTTCTGCCATAGAAAAAAAAACCCGAGTTT
>NW_023007994.1:0-526 GCF_900245975.1 Drosophila guanche | reverse complement strand
TTTCTATGGCAGAACTTGTTTTTTAAGAACTAGCAATTTTGTAATTTTTAGTTTAAGGTTTTTTCAGAGGTTGCGGTTCGTTTTTTCACATAACTTAAGTATCTTAATTTTGGTTGTAAAAAATTTTGATTATCTGAAAAGTTGATTGATACTGCTATAAAGTGGATCCAAACTCTGTGTGGTTTTGGCCTACCGTCTCAGAAAAGCTTTGAAATGCAAAAATGTGGATTGTTGTGAGATTTTTTTTTTCGAAATTTTGACTTTAAAAGGTTTGAGGTTTTGTTTTTTTCACATAACCTAGTTATCCTAGATCTGGTTGTATGGAAATTTGTTTATCTGAAAAGTTTATTCATACTGCTATCAAGTGGATCCAAACTCTGTGTGGTTTTGGTTCCAAACACTTTGTGTTTTTGCTTTACCGTCTGGGAAATATACAGATTTGAAATGCAAAAATGTTGATTTTTGTGAGGTATTTATTACGAAATTTAGACTTTAAAAACTCGGGAAGAGTTGGGTTTATTTTCTA
>NW_023007993.1:0-526 GCF_900245975.1 Drosophila guanche | reverse complement strand
ACCAAAATTAAGATACTTAAGTTATGTGAAAAAACAAACCACAACCTCTGAAAAAACCTTAAACTAAAAATTACAAAATTACTAGTTCTTAAAAAACAAGTTCTGCCATAGAAAATAAAACCGACTTTTCCCGAGTTTTTAAAGTCAAAATTTCGAAAAAAAAAAATCTCACAACAATCAACATTTTTGCATCTCAAAGCTTTTCCGAGACCGTAGGCCAAAACCACAAACAGTTTGGATCCATTTAATAGCAGTATCAATCAACTTTTCAGATAATCAAAGTTTTTTACATCCAAAATTAAGATACTCAAGTTATGTGAAAAAATGAACCGCAACCTCTGAAAAAACCTTAAACTAAAAATTACAAAATTGCTAGTTCTTAAAAAACAAGTTCTGCCATAGAAAATAAAACCAACTTTTCCCGAGTTTTTAAAGTCGAAATTTCGAAAAAAAAAATCTCACAACAATCAACATTTTTGCATTTCAAAGCTTTTCCGAGACGGTAGGCCAAAACCACACAGAGTTT
>NW_023007992.1:0-526 GCF_900245975.1 Drosophila guanche | reverse complement strand
AACCTTAAACTAAAAATTACAAAATTGCTAGTTCTTAAAAAACAAGTTCTGCCATAGAAAATAAAACCAACTTTTCCCGAGTTTTTAAAGTCAAAATTTCGAAAAAAAAATCTCACAACAATCCACATTTTTGCATTTCAAAGCTTTTCCGAGACGGTAGGCCAAAACCACACAGAGTTTGGATCCATTTTATATCAGAATCAATAAACTTTTCAGATAATCAAAGTTTTTTTGCAACCAGATCTAAGATACTTAAGTTATGTGAAAAACCAACCGCAACATCTGAAAAAACCTTAAACTAAAAATTACAAAATTACAAGTTCTTAAAAAACAAGTTCTGCCATAGAAAATAAAACCAACTTTTCCCAAGTTTTTAAAATCAAAATTTCGAAAAAAAAAATCTCACAAAAATCAACATTTTTGCATTTCAAAGCTTTTCCGAGACGGTAGGCCAAAACCACAAAAAGTTTGGATCCATTTAATAGCAGTATCAATCAACTTTTCAGATAATCAAGGGTTTTTACAA
>NW_023007991.1:0-526 GCF_900245975.1 Drosophila guanche | reverse complement strand
AAAAGAAAAGTTCTTCCATAGAAAATAAACCCAAATTTTCACGAATTTTTAAAGTAAAAATTTCGAAGAAAAAAAAAATCTCACAACAATCAACATTTTTGCATTTCAAAGCTTTTCCGAGACGGTAGGCCAAAACCACACAGAGTTTGGATCCATTTTATAGCAGAATCAATCAACTTTTCAGATAATAAAGTTTCTTACAACCAAAATTAAGATACTTAAGTTATGTGAAAAACCAACCGCAACATCTGAAAAAACCTTAAACTAAAAATGACTTCCTTAATAAGTTCCTAAAAAACAAGTTCTGCCGAAGAAAATAAACCCATGTTTTCCCGAGTTTTTAAAGTAAAAATATCGGAAAAAAAAATATCACATCAATTAACATTTTTGCATTTCAAAGGCTTATCCAGACGGTAGGCCAAAACCACTCAGTTTGGATCCATTTTATAGCAGTATCAATCAACTTTTCAGATAATCAAAGTTTTTTACAAACAAAATTAAGATACTTAAGTTATGTGAAAAAACG
>NW_023007990.1:0-526 GCF_900245975.1 Drosophila guanche | reverse complement strand
TTGATTGTTGTGATATTTTATTTTATCGAAATTTTGACTTTAAAACTCGGGAAAAGTCGGGTTTATTTTCTATGGCAGAATTTGTTTTTTAAGAACTTATTAAGGATGTAATTGTTAGTTTAAGGGTTTTTCAGAGGTTGGGGTTTGTTTTTTCACATAACTTAAGTATCATAACTCTGTGTGGTTTTGGCGTACCGTCTCGGTAAAGCTTTGAAATGCAAAAATGTTGATAGTTGGGAGATTTTTATTTTGTTCTAAATTTTGACTTTAAAACTTCGGGAAAAGTCGGTTTTTTTTCTATGGCAGAACTTGTTTTTTAAGAACTTATTAAGGATGTAATTTTTAGTTTCAGGTTTTTTCAGAGGTTGCGGTTGGTTTTTTCACATAACTTAAGTATCTTAATTTTGGTTGTAAAAAACTTTGATTATCTGAAAAGTTGATTGATACTGCTATAAAATGGATCCAAACTCTGTGTGGTTTTGGCCTACCGTCTGGGTAAGGCTTTGAAATGCAAAAATAATGATAG
>NW_023007989.1:0-527 GCF_900245975.1 Drosophila guanche | reverse complement strand
TTTGTTTTTTTTTCATAACTTTAGTATCTTAGATCTGGTTGCAAAAAAACTTTGATTATCTGAAAAGTTGATTGATTCTGCTATAAAATGGATCCAAACTCTGTGTGGTTTTGGCCTACCGTCTCGGAAAAGCTTTGAAATGCAAAAATGTGGATTGTTGTGAGATTTTTTTTTTCGAAATTTTGACTTTAAAAACTCCGGAAAAGTTGGTTTTATTTTCTATGGCAGAACTTGTTTTTTAAGAACTAGCAATTTTGTAATTTTAAGTTTAAGGTTTTTTCAGAGGTTTCGGTTTGTTTTTTCACATAACTTAAGTATCTTAACTGTTGTTGTAAAAAACTTTGATTATCTGAAAATTTGATTTATACTGCTATAAAATGGATCCAAACTATGAGTGGTTTTGGCATACCGTCTCGGAAAAGCTTTGAAATGCAAAAATGTGGATTGTTGTGAGATTTTTTTTTCGAAATTTTGACTTTAAAAACTCGGGAAAGTTGGGTTTATTTTCTTTGGCAGAACTTGTTTTT
>NW_023007988.1:0-527 GCF_900245975.1 Drosophila guanche | reverse complement strand
TCTGAAAAGTTGATTGATTCTGCTATGGAATGGATCCAAACTCTGTGTGGTTTTGGCCTACCGTCTGGGTAAAGCTTTGAAATGCAAATGATTGTTGTGAGATTTTTTGTTTTCGAAATTTTTACTTTAAAAGCTCGGGAAAAATCGGGTTTATTTACCAATGCAGAACATGTTTTTTAAGAACTTATTAAGGAAGTAACTTTTAGTTTAAGGTTTTTTCAGAGGTTGCGGTTTGTTTTTTCATATAACTTAAGTTTCTTAATTTTGGTTGTAAAAAACTTTGATTATCTGAATAGTTGATTGATACTGCTATAAAATGCATCCAAACTCTGTGTGGTTTTGGCCTACCGTCTCGGAAAAGCTTTGAAATGCAAAAATGTGGATTGTTGTGAGATTTTTTTTTTGTCGAATTTTTGACTTTAAAAACTCGGGAAAAGTCGGCTTTATTGAACTTGTTTTTTAAGAACTATCAATTTTTAATTTTTAGTTTAAGGGGTTTTCAGAGGTTGCGGTTTGTTTTTTCACAT
>NW_023007987.1:0-527 GCF_900245975.1 Drosophila guanche | reverse complement strand
TTTGATTACTTTGATTTTTCATAGGTTGCGGTTTGTTTTTTCACATAACTTAAGTATCTTAATTTTGGTTGTAAAAAACCTTGATTATCTAAAAAGTTGATTGATACTGCTATTAAATGGATCCAAACTGTTTGTGGTTTTGGCCTACCGTCTCGGAAAAGCTTTGAAATGCAAAAATGTTGATTGTTGTGAGATTTTTGTTTTCTTCGAAATTTTGACTTTAAAAACTCGGGAAAAGTCGGTTTTATTTTCTATGGCAGAACTTGTTTTTTAAGAACTTGTAATTTTGTAATTTTTAGTTTAAGGTTTTTTCAGATGTTGCGGTTGGTTTTTCACATAACTTGAGTATCTTAACTGTGGTTGTAAAAAACTTTGATTATCTGAAAAGTTGATTGATACTGCTATAAAATGGATCCAAACTCTGAGTGGTTTTGGCCTACCGTCTCGGAAAAGCTTTGAAATGCAAAAATGTGGATTGTTGTGAGATTTTTTTTTCGAAATTTTGACTTTAAAAACTCGGGAAAAGT
>NW_023007986.1:0-527 GCF_900245975.1 Drosophila guanche | reverse complement strand
AACTGTGGTTGTAAAAAACTATGATTATCTGAAAAGTTGATTGATACTGCTATAAAATGGATCCAAACTCTGAGTGGTTTTGGCTTACGGTCTCGGAAAAGCTTTGAAATGCAAAAATGTTGATTGTTGTGAGATTTTTTTTTTCGAAATTTCGACTTTAAAAACTCGGGAAAGTTGGTTTTATTTTCTATGGCAGAACTTGTTTTTTAAGAACTAGCAATTTTGTAATTTTTAGTTTAAGGTTTTTTCAGAGGTTGCGGTTCGTTTTTTCACATAACTTAAGTATCTTAATTTTGGTTGTAAAAACCCTTGATTATCTGAAAAGTTGATTGATACTGCTATTAACTGGATCCAAACTTTTTGTGGTTTTAGCCTACCGTCTCGGAAAAGCTTTGAAATGCAAAAATGTTGATTTTTGTGAGATTTTTTTTTCTCGAAATTTTGCCTTTAAAAACTCGGGAAAAGTCGGTTTTATTTTCTATGGCAGAACTTGTTTTTTAAGAACTAGTAATTTTGTAATTTTTAGG
>NW_023007985.1:0-527 GCF_900245975.1 Drosophila guanche | reverse complement strand
GCTTTGAAATGCAAAAATGTTGATTGATGTGAGATTTTTTTTTCGATATTTTTACTTTAAAAACTCGGGTTTTTTTTCTATGGCAGAACTTGTTTTTTAAGAACTTATTAAGGAAGTAGTTGTAAGTTTAAGGTTTCTTCAGAGGTTGCAGTTTGTTTTTTCACATAACTTAAGTATCTTAATTATGGTTGTAAAAAACTTTGATTATCTGAAAAGTTGATTGATACTGCTATAAAATGGATCCAAACTGTTTGTGGTTTTGGCCTACCGTCTGGGTAAAGCTTTGAAATGCAAAAATGTTGATTGATGTGAGATTTTTTTTCGATATTTTTACATTAAAAACTCGGGAAATGTCGGGTTTATTTTCTAGGCAGAACTTGTTTTTTAAGAACTAGCAATTTTGTAATTTTTAGTTTACGGTTTTTTCAGAGGTTGTGGTTTGTTTTTTCACATAACTTAAGTATCTTAATTTTGGTTGTAAAAAACTTTGATTATCTGAAAAGTTGATTGATACTACTATAAAATGG
>NW_023007984.1:0-527 GCF_900245975.1 Drosophila guanche | reverse complement strand
AAAAGCACACAGAGTTTGGATCCACTTTATAGCAGTATCAATCAACTTTTCAGATAATCAAAATTTTTTACAACCAAAATTAAGATACTTAAGTTATGTGAAAAAACGAACCGAAACCTCTGAAAAAACCTTAAACTAAAAATTACAAAATTGCTAGTTCTTAAAAAACAAGTTCTGCCATAGAAAATAAAACCAACTTTTCCCGAGTTTTTAAAGTCAAAAATTCGCAAAAAAAAAACTCTCACAACAATCCACATTTTTGCATTTCAAAGCTTTTCCGAGACGGTAGGCCAAAAGCACACAGAGTTTGGATCCACTTTATAGCAGTATCAATCAACTTTTCAGATAATCAAAATTTTTTACAACCAAAATTAAGATACTTAAGTTATGTGAAAAAACGAACCGAAACCTCTGAAAAAACCTTAAACTAAAAATTACAAAATTGCTAGTTCTTAAAAAACAAGTTCTGCCATAGAAAATAAAACCAACTTTTCCCGAGTTTTTAAAGTCAAAATTTCGAAAAAAAA
>NW_023007983.1:0-527 GCF_900245975.1 Drosophila guanche | reverse complement strand
GTAATCACCCGATTTGCGGACGCCGTGGCAGAAAACCTCTACAGGGAGTGGTGTCGTGCTTGGTATATTTTATATGGTGAACAATTTAAAATTTGTCCTTACATATGATATGGGGAAAATACCTAGATGGCAATGTCTGATACTTTATTTGGTTGGATATGTATATAATTGTTACTATATATAAATAATATTTAAGTGTATGTGTATTTCTTGTATTAAAATACGAGAACAAATGACTGGTAAGAGGCACTCTCGATTGTAATCACCCGATTTGCGGACGCCGTGGCAGAAAACCTCTACAGGGAGTGGTGTCGTGCTTGGTATATTATATATGGTGAACAATTTAAAATTTGTGCTTACATATGATATGGGGAAAATACCTAGCCTGCAATGTCTGATACTTTATTTGGTTGGATATGTGTATAGTTGTTACTATATACGAATAATATTGAAGTGTTTGCGTGTTTCTTTTATTAAAATACGAGAAAAAATGACTACTAAGAGGCACTCCCTATTGAAGGCACCCG
>NW_023007982.1:0-527 GCF_900245975.1 Drosophila guanche | reverse complement strand
AACACAGAGGAATTCCAGGTCTTGTGAGACCTGGACTATGAAAAGTTCCGACGTAAAGTTAGAGTTTACTGCAATCAGAACCCCTCCTCCACGTCGAGACGAACGATCATTCCTATAAATTGTGTACCGATCTGCCAAAACTTCGGAACTAAGAATGTCTGGCTTTAACCAGGTTTCGGTAAAAACAATAACATGGGATGAAAATGTGAAACTATCCATAATAAGAGTGCTCAGCTTACTACGTAAGCCGCGAGCATTTTGATAGGCTACAAAGAGGGATGTTAGTTTTTTGACTGCAAGGAATTGCAGTGGGAAGCGGGGAATGGAACAGAGGAGGAAGGACCACTGGCCTCACTACTAGGAAGAGTTATGGGGGGCCTATTTTTCTTCTTAGCCTTAAACTCTTTCACAACCAGGTGCTCTGGCCAAAATTTGGAAGAGCAAATGGTCCCGAAATGAGTTGGAGACACGCTAATCTTGAAAGAGGATATCTCCCTGGCATATGAGAAATTAAACTTCTCCACCTT
>NW_023007981.1:0-527 GCF_900245975.1 Drosophila guanche | reverse complement strand
AAAAAAACAAACCACAACCTTTGAAAAAACATTAACCTAAAAATTACAAAATTACTAGTTCTTAAAAAACAAGTTCTGCCATAGAAAATAAAACCGACTTTTCCCGAGTTTTTAAAATCAAAATTTCGAAAAAAAAAATCTCAAAACAATCAACATTTTTGCATTTCAAAGCTTTTCCGAGAGCGTAGGCCAAAACCACAAACAGTTTGGATCCATTTAATAGCAGTATCAATCAACTTTTCAGATAATCAAAGTTTTTTACAACCAAAATTAAGATACTTAAGTTATGTAAAAAAACAAACCACAACCTCTGAAAGAACCTTAACCTAAAAATTACAAAATTACTAGTTCTTAAAAAACAAGTTCTGCCATAGAAAATAAAACCGACTTTTCCCGAGTTTTTAAAGGCAAAATTTCGAGAAAAAAAAATCTCACAAAAATCAACATTTTTGCATTTCAAAGCTTTTCCGAGACGGTAGGCTAAAACCACAAAAAGTTTGGATCCATTTAATAGCAGTATCAATCAA
>NW_023007980.1:0-527 GCF_900245975.1 Drosophila guanche | reverse complement strand
CCCGAGTTTTTAAAGTCAAAATTTCGAAAAAAAAAAATCTCACAACAATCCACATTTTTGCATTTCAAAGCTTTTCCGAGACGGTAGGCCAAAACCACACAGAGTTTGGATCCATTTTATAGCAGAATCAATAAACTTTTCAGATAATCAAAGTTTTTTTGCAACCAGATCTAAGATACTTAAGTTATGAAAAAAAAAATCAAACCGCAAGCTCTAAAAAAAACCTTAAACTGAAAATTACTTCCTTAATAAGTTCTTAAAAGAAAAGTTCTTCCATAGAAAATAAACCCAACTTTTCCCGAGTTTTTAAAATAAAAATATCGAAAAAAAAAAATCTCACATCAATCAACATTTTTGCATTTCAAAGCTTTACCCAGACGGTAGGCCAAAACCACACAGTTTGGATCCATTTTATAGAAGTATCAATCAACTTTTCAGATAATCAAAGTTTTTTACAACCAAAATTAAGATACTTAAGTTATGTGAAAAAACAAACCACAACCTCTGAAAAAACCTTAAACTTAAAA
>NW_023007979.1:0-527 GCF_900245975.1 Drosophila guanche | reverse complement strand
AAAGTAAAAATTTCGAAAACAAAAAATCTCACAACAATCAACATTTTTGCATTTCAAAGCTTTACCCAGACGGTAGGCCAAAACCACACAGAGTTTGGATCCATTTTATAGCAGAATCAATCAACTTTTCAGATAATCAAAGTTTTTTGCAACCAGATCTAAGATACTTAAGTTATGTGAAAAAACAAACCGCAAAGTCAGAAAAAACCTTAAACTAAAAATTACTTCCTTAATAAGTTCTTAAAAAACAAGTTCTGCCATAGAAAATTGACCCGACTTTTTCCGAGTTTTTGAAGTCAAAATTTCGAAAAAAAAAATCTCATAACATTCCACATTTTTGCATTTCAAAGCTTTACCCAGACGGTAGGCCAAAACCACACAGAGTTTGGATCCATTTTATAGCAGAATCAAGCAACTTTTCAGATAATCAAAGTTTTTTGCAATCAGATCTAAGATACTAAAGTTATGTGAAAAAACCGCAACCTCTGAATACCCTTAAACTAAAAATTACAAAATTGATAGTTCTT
>NW_023007978.1:0-527 GCF_900245975.1 Drosophila guanche | reverse complement strand
TTTTTAAAGTCAAAATTTCGAAAAAAAAAAATCTCACAACAATCAACATTTTTGCATTTCAAAGCTTTTCCGAGACCGTAGGCCAAAACCACAAACAGTTTGGATCCATTTAATAGCAGTATCAATCAACTTTTCAGATAATCAAAGTTTTTTACATCCAAAATTAAGATACTTAAGTTATGTGAAAAAACGAACCACAACCTCTGAAAAAACCTTAAACTAAAAATTACAAAATTACTAGTTCTTAAAAAACAAGTTCTGCCATAGAAAATAAAACCGACTTTTCCCGAGTTTTTAAAGTCAAAATTTCGAAAAAAAAAATCTCACAACAATCAATATTTTTGCATTTCAAAGCTTTTCCGAGACCGTAGGCCAAAACCACAAACAGTTTGGATCCATTTAATAGCAGTATCAATCAACTTTTCAGATAATCAAAGTTTTTTACATCCAAAATTAAGATACTTAAGTTATGTGAAAAAACGAACCGCAACCTCTGAAAAAACCTTAAACTAAAAATTACAAAATTG
>NW_023007977.1:0-527 GCF_900245975.1 Drosophila guanche | reverse complement strand
GCCACTGCTAATTAATTTCTTCTTTCTGGCTATAATAATGATCCAATCGGATCCCAATTTGGTGATCTGATAGATATGGCCATTCCCTACAGAATGGCGTTTTTAGTTTTCTTCTATCTTTAAAATTGTAGATTTGGGAGGTTTTCGCCCTTTTGCGGGGGCGGAATGGGGCGGGGCTCATTTTTTAAATACACTTGTAACAGTGTGAGCATACAGAAGTCTGGATGCAAAATTTGGTGGCTCTAGCTTTTATAGTCTCTGAGATTTAGGTGCTCAACAAGACGGACGGACAGACGGACAGACTCAATCGACTCGGCTATTGATGGTGATCAAGAATATATACACTTTATGGGGTCGGAAACGATTCCTTCTGTGTGTTACATACATTAAGTTTGAGCACAAATACAATATACCCTATTTACTCTTCGAGTACCGGGTATAAAACAAATATAAGCTGCGTGAAGTGGGGGGGTTGGGGGGTTAAAAGACGGAAGAGGCAGAGGGACGGCAGAGGCAGAGGCAGAGGC
>NW_023007976.1:0-527 GCF_900245975.1 Drosophila guanche | reverse complement strand
GTTCCTAAAAAACAAGTTCTGCCATAGAAAATAAACCCGACTTTTCCCGAGTTTTTAAAGTCAAAATTTGGAAAAAAAAATCTCACAACAATCAACAATTTTGCATTACAAAGCTTTTCGAGACGGTAGGCCAAAACCACTCAGAGTTTGGATCCATTTTATAGCAGTATCCATCAACTTTTCAGATAATCAAAGTTTTTTTACAACCACAATTAAGATACTTAAGTTATGTGAAAAAACAAACCGCAACCTCTGAAAAAACCTTAAACTACAAATTACACAATTGCTAGTTCTTAAAAAACAAGTTCTGCCATAGAAAATAAAAGCAACTTTTCAAGTAATCAAAGTTTTTTACAACCAAAATTAAGTTACTTAAGTTATGTGAAAAAACAAACCGCAACCTCTGAAAAAACATGAAACTTAAAATTACTTCCTTAATAAGTTCTTAAAAAACAAGTTATGCCATAGAAAATAAACCCTACTTTTCCCGAGTTTTTAAAGTCAAAATTTGGGAAAAAAAAATCTCA
>NW_023007975.1:0-527 GCF_900245975.1 Drosophila guanche | reverse complement strand
ATTTTTGCATTTTAAAGCTTAACCCAGACGGTAGGCCAAACCACAGAGAGTTTGGATCCATTTTATAGCAGAATCAATCAACTTTTCAGATAATCAAAGTTTTTTACAACCAAAATTAAGATACTTAAGTTATGTGAAAAACCAACAGCAACATCTGAAAAAACATTAAAATAAAAATTACTTCCTTAATAAGTTCCTAAAAAACAAGTTCTGCCAAAGAAAATAAACCCAACTTTTCCCGAGTTTTTAAAGTAAAAATATCGAAAAAAAAATCTCACATCAATCAACATTTTTTTCATTTCAAAGCTTTTCCGAGACGGTAGGCCAAAACCACACAGAGTTTGGATCCATTTTATAGCAGAATCAATCAACTTTTCAGATAATCAAAGTTTTTTTGCAACCAGATCTAAGATACTTAAGTTATGAAAAAAAAACAAACCGCAAGCTCTAAAAAAAAACCTTAAACTAAAAATTACTTCCTTAATAAGTTCTTAAAAGAAAAGTTCTTCCATAGAAAATAAGCCCGA
>NW_023007974.1:0-527 GCF_900245975.1 Drosophila guanche | reverse complement strand
ACCCACACAGAGTTTGGATCCATTTTATAGCTGAATCAATCAACTTTTCAGATAATCAAAGTTTTTTACAACCAAAATTAAGATACTTAAGTTATGTGAAAAACCAACCGCAACATCTGAAAAAACCTTAAACTAAAAATTACAAAATTACAAGTTCTTAAAAAACAAGTTCTGCCATAGAAAATAAAACCGACTTTTCGCGAGTTTTTAAAGTCAAAATTTCGAAGAAAAAAAAAATCTCACAACAATCAACATTTTTGCATTTCAAAGCTTTTCCGAGACGGTAGGCCAAAACCACACAGAGTTTGGATCCATTTTATAGCAGAATCAATCAACTTTTCAGATAATCAAAGTTTTTTTGCAACCAGATCTAAGATACTTAAGTTATTTAAAAAAACGAACCGCAACCTCTGAAAAAACCTTAAACTAAAAATTACAAAATTGCTAGTTCTTAAAAAACAAGTTCTGCCATAGAAAATAAAACCAACTTTTCGCGAGTTTTTAAAGTCAAAATTTCGAAAAAAAAA
>NW_023007973.1:0-527 GCF_900245975.1 Drosophila guanche | reverse complement strand
CGGCAGAGGCAGAGGGACGGCAGAGGCAGAGGCCGAGTGAAGCAGAGTGTGAATGAGAGAATGTGAAAAGAACAACAAAAGCTGCAGGACAGTGTGGGTTTAGCCACTGCTAATTAATTTCTTCTTTCTGGCTATAATAATGATCCAATCGGATCCCAATTTGGTGATCTGATAGATATGGCCATTCTCTACAGAATGACGTTTTTAGTTTTCTTTTATTTTTAAAATTGTAGAAAATTTTGAGGTTTTCGCCCTTTTGCGTGGCCGGAAGGGGGCGGGGCACATCTTTTAAATACACTTGTAACATTGTGAGCATACAGAAGTCTGCATGCAAAATTTGGTGGCTCTAGCTTTTATAGTCTCTGAGATTCAGGTGCTCAAAAAGACGGACGGACAGACGGACGGACAGACGGACAGACAGACAGGGCTCAATCGACTCGGCTATTGATGGTGATCAAGAATATATACACTTTATGGGGTCGGAAACGATTCCTTCTGTGTGTTACATACATTAACTTTGTGCACAA
>NW_023007972.1:0-527 GCF_900245975.1 Drosophila guanche | reverse complement strand
TCCACATTTTTGCATTTCAAAGCTTTTCCGAGACGGTAGGCCAAAACCACTCAGAGTTTGGATCCATTTTATAGCAGTATCAATCAACTTTTCAGATAATCAAAGTTTTTTACAACCACAGTTAAGATACTTAAGTTATGTGAAAAAACAAACCAAAACCTCTGAGAAAAACTTAAACTAAAAATTACAAAATTGCTAGTTCTTAAAAAACAAGTTCTGCCATAGAAAATAAAACCAACTTTTCCCGAGTTTTTAAAGTCAAAATTTCGAAAAAAAAATCTCACAACAATCCACATTTTTGCATTTCAAAGCTTTTCCGAGACGGTATGCCAAAACCACACAGAGTTTGGATCCATTTTATAGCAGAATCAATCAACTTTTCAGATAATCAAAGTTTTTTTGCAACCAGATCTAAGATACTTAAGTTATGAAAAAAAAACAAACCGCAAGCTCTAAAAAAAACCTTAAACTAAAAATTACTTCCTTAATAAGTTCTTAAAAGAAAAGTTCTTCCATAGAAAATAAAC
>NW_023007971.1:0-527 GCF_900245975.1 Drosophila guanche | reverse complement strand
ATGTATGTAACACACAGAAGGAATCGTTTCCGACCCCATAAAGTGTATATATTCTTGATCACCATCAATAGCCGAGTCAATTGAGCCCTGTCTGTCTGTCCGTCTGTCCGTCCGTCTGTCCGTCCGTCTGTCCGTCCGTCTGTCCGTCCGTCTTCTTGAGCACCTGAATCTCAGAGACTATAAAAGCTAGAGCCACCAAATTTTGCATCCAGACTTCTGTATGCTCACACTGTTACAAGTGTATTTAGAAAATGTGCCCCGCCCCCTTCCGCCACCGCAAAAGGGCAAAAACCTCCCAAATCTACAATTTTAAAGATAAAATAAAACAAAAAACGCCATTCTGTAGGGAATGGCCATATCTATCAGATCACCAAATTGGGATCCGATTGGATCATTATTATAGCCAGAAAGAAGAAATTAATTAGCAGTGGCTAAACCCACACTGTCCTGCAGCTTTTTTTATTCTTTTCACATTCTCTCATTCACACTCTGCTTCCCTCGGCCTCTGCCTCTGCCGTCCCTCTGCC
>NW_023007970.1:0-527 GCF_900245975.1 Drosophila guanche | reverse complement strand
TGAGCCCTGTCTGTCCGTCCGTCTTGTTGAGCACCTGAATCTCAGAGACTATAAAAGCTAGAGCTACCAAATTTTGCATCCAGACTTCTGTATGCTCACACTGTTACAAGTGTATTTAAAAAATGTGCCCCGCCCCATTCCGCCCCCGCAAAAGGGCGAAAACCTCCCAAATCTACAATTTTAAAGATAGAAGAAAACATATCTATCAGATAAATAAATTGGGATCCGATTGGATCATTATTATAGCAAGAAAGAATAAATTAATTAGCAGTGGCTAAACCCACACTGTCCTGCAGCTTTTGTTGTTCTTTTCACATTCTCTCATTCACACTCTGCTTCACTCGGCCTCTGCCTCTGCCGTCCCTCTGCCTCTGCCGTCCCTCTGCCTCTGCCGACTTTAAACCACCCCCCTCACGCAGCTTATATTTGTTTTATACCCGGTACTCGAAGAGTAAATAGGGTATATTGTATTTGTGCACAAAGTTAATGTATGTAACACACAGAAGGAATCGTTTCCGACCCCATAA
>NW_023007969.1:0-527 GCF_900245975.1 Drosophila guanche | reverse complement strand
GTGTGCTGCGAAAACGAACTCCGTCACCTAACAAAATCGTAGACAGATTTACGGGAACTGGGATCGGAATTACAAACCCGGACGGAACTTAAGGTCCACTACCTACTGTGAAGAGCAAGGTGGATGTGCTCTTCCCTCTTGACCCACCCTCCATGTAGAATAACATAAGAATATGCCATTATGGTTCTACCCAAACCCTTAAAACTATTTTTACTGCATGTGTATATATATGTGGGACTAATTTAATACATAGGAATTCAAGAGAATGATCAAATATGAATAAAAATAATATAATCAAAATATAAAGTAAGAATTAATTAATTAAATTAATTAAATGGCATAATTGTAGTGATTATAGTTAATAATAATTCATTTTATATATGGTTAAGCATGCATGTCTCACTGTGTAGACGCTATTCTCCTGACCCGGAGTGTATGTGTGTATATGTGTGTCTACTTACAGACTTTTAAACAGCTGTTGGTGTCGTTGGGCCCAATTTCACGTTCTAACTGTTAAAGAAATGTAG
>NW_023007968.1:0-527 GCF_900245975.1 Drosophila guanche | reverse complement strand
CAGAGGGACGGCAGAGACAGAGGCCGAATGAAGCAGAGTGTGAATGAGAGAATGTGAAAAGAATAACAAAAGCTGCAGGACAGTGTGGGTTTAGCCACTGCTAATTCATTTCTTCTTTCTGGCTATAATAATGATCCAATCGGATCCCAATTTGGTGGCTCTAGCTTTTATAGTCTCTGAGATTCACGTGCTCGATTCCTTCTGTGTGTTACATACATTAACTTTGTGCACAAATACAATATACCCTATTTACTCTTCGAGTACCGGGTATAAAACAAATATAAGCTGCCTGAGGGGGGGTGGTTTAAAGTCGGCAGAGTCAGAGGGTCGGCAGAGGCAGAGGGACGGCAGAGGCAGAGGCCGAGTGAAGCAGAGTGTGAATGAGAGAATGTGAAAAGAACAACAAAAGCTGCAGGACAGTGTGGGTTTAGCCACTGCTAATTAATTTATTCTTACTGGCTATAATAATGATCCAATCGGATCCCAATTTGGTGATCTGATAGATATGACCATTCCCTACAGAATGG
>NW_023007967.1:0-527 GCF_900245975.1 Drosophila guanche | reverse complement strand
TATGGAAGAACTTTTCTTTTAAGAACTTATTAAGGAAGTAATTTTTAGTTTAAGGTTTTTTTTAGAGCTTGCGGTTTGTTTTTTTTTCATAACATAAGTATCTTAGATCTGGTTGCAAAAAAATTTTGATTATCTGAAAAGTTGATTGATTCTGCTATAAAATGGATCCAAACTCTGTGTGGTTTTGGCCTACCGTCTGGGTAAAGCTTTAAAATGCAAAAATGTTCATTTTTGTGAGGTTTTTTGTACAAAATTTTGACTTTAAAAATTCGGGAAAAGTCGGGTTTATTTTCTATGGAAGAACTTTTCTTTTAAAAATTTTCAAAGCTTGTTACTTTTTGTTTAAGGTTTTTTAGAAGTAGCGGTTTGTTTTTTCACATAACTTAACCATCTTAGACCTGGTTGTAAAGAACTTTGATTACTTTGAATTTTCATAGGTTGCGGTTTGTTTTTTCACATAACTTAAGTATCTTAATTTTGGATGTAAAAAACCTTGATTATCTAAAAAGTTGATTGATACTGCTATT
>NW_023007966.1:0-527 GCF_900245975.1 Drosophila guanche | reverse complement strand
GTTCTTCCATAGAAAATAAGCCCGACCTTTAGCGAATTTTTAAAGTAAAAATTTCGAAAACAAAAAATCTCACAACAATAAGCATTTTTGCATTTCAAAGCTTAACCGAGACGGTAGGCCAAAACCACACAGAGTTTGGATCCATTTTATAGCAGTATCAATCAACTTTTCAGATAATCAAAGTTTTTTACAACCACAGTTAAGATACTTAAGTTATGTGAAAAAACAAACCAAAACCTCTAAAAAACCTTAAAGTAAAAATTAAAAAATTGCTAGTTCTTAAAAAACATGTTCTGCCATAGAAAATAAAACCAACTTTTCCCGAGTATTTAAAGTCAAAATTTCGAAAAAAAAAAATCTCACAACAATCCACATTTTTGCATTTCAAAGCTTTTCCGAGACGGTAGGCCAAAACCACACAGAGTTTGGATCCATTTTATAGCAGAATCAATCAACTTTTCAGATAATCAAAGTTTTTTTGCAACCAGATCTAAGATACTTAAGTTATGAAAAAAAAACAAACCGCA
>NW_023007965.1:0-527 GCF_900245975.1 Drosophila guanche | reverse complement strand
TAGCAGTATCAATCAACTTTTTAGATAATCAAGGTTTTTTACAACCAAAATTAAGATACTTAAGTTATGTGAAAAAACAAACCGCAACCTATGAAAAATCAAAGTATTCAAAGTTCTTTACAACCAGGTCTAAGATGGTTAAGTTATGTGAAAAAACAAACCGCTACTTCTAAAAAACCTTAAACAAAAAAGTAACAAATTTTGAAAATTTTTAAAAGAAAAGTTCTTCCATAGAAATTAAACCCGACTTTTCCCGAATTTTTAAAGTCAAAATTTTGTAAAAAATACCTCACAAAAATCAACATGTGTGCATTTCAAAGCTTTACCCAGACGGTAGGCCAAAACCACAAAAAGTTTGGATCCATTTTATAGCAGAATCAATAAACTTTTCAGATAATCAAAGTTTTTTTGCAACCAGATCTAAGATACTTAAGTTATGTGAAAAACCAACCGCAACATCTGAAAAAACCTTAAACTAAAAATTACAAAATTACAAGTTCTTAAAAAACAAGTTCTGCCATAGAAAA
>NW_023007964.1:0-527 GCF_900245975.1 Drosophila guanche | reverse complement strand
CATTTTTTTTCAATTATTTTTTAAATGTTTATTTTTTCAGAACACAGACTACTATTATGTAGCAAAAGTATGTATGTATGTATGTATATATATATGTAGGTATGTACATATGTATGTATGTATGTATGTACATATGTATGTATGTATGTATGTACATATGTATGTTGTTATGTACATATGCAGTCAGAGAGACAGTAGGCAGAGGGACAGGCAGAGAGAGGGGCAAAGAGACTCACAGACATAAAGAAACTATATAAGGAGGCCTCGTCGGCCCCAATTCTCAGTGCACGTTTGCTTGTCGACGCGGAAGGTTGGTTGTGGACAAAAATTTTTTTCAACTTTTTTTTAAATGTTTATTTTTTCAGAACACAGACTACTATTATGTAGTTATGTACATATGCAGTCAGAAAGACAGCAAGCAGAGGGACAGGCAGAGAGGGAGGCAAAGAGACAGACAGAGAGACAGCAGGCGGAGAGACAGGCTGAGAGACAGGCAGAGACAGGAGGCACATACAGGCAGAGAGGCA
>NW_023007963.1:0-527 GCF_900245975.1 Drosophila guanche | reverse complement strand
GTATCTTAATTTTGGTTGTAAAAGACTTTGATTATCTGAAAAGTTGATTGATACTGCTATAAAATGGATCTAAACTGTTTGTGGAGTTGGCCTACCGCCTGGGTAAGGATTTGAAATGCAAAAATTTTGATTGATGTGAGATTTTTTTTTCGATATTCTTACTTTAAAAACTCGGGAAAAGTCGGGTTTATTTTCTATGGCAGAACTTGTTTTTTAAGAACTTATTAAGGAATTACTTTTAAGTTTCAGGTTTTTTCTGAGGTTGCGGCTTGTTTTTTCACATAACTTAAGTATCTTAATTGTGGTTGTAAAAAACTTTGTGTGTCCTAAAAGTTGATGGATACTGCTATAAAATGGATCAAAACTCTGTGTGGTTTTGGCCTACCGTCTGGGTAAAGCTTTGTAATGCAAAATTGTTGATTGTTTTGAGATTTTTTTTTCCAAATTTTGACTTTAAAAACTCGGGAAAAGTCGGGTCTATTTTCTATGGCGGAACTTCTTTTTTTTTAGGAACTTAATAATGATGT
>NW_023007962.1:0-527 GCF_900245975.1 Drosophila guanche | reverse complement strand
TGAAAAGTTGATTGATACTGCTATAAAATGGATCCAAACTGTTTGTGGTTTTGGCCTACCGTCTGGGTAAAGCTTTGAAATGCAAAAATGTTGATTGATGTGAGATTTTTTTTTTCGATATTTTTACTTTAAAAACTCGGGAAAAGTCGGGTTTATTTTCTATGACAGAACTTGTTTTTTAGGAACTTATTAAGGTTGTAATTTTTAGTTTAAGGTTTTTTCAGAGGTTGCGGTTTGTTTTTTTGCATAACTTAAGTATCTTAGATCTGGTTGCAAAAAACTTTGGTTATCTGAAAAGTTGATTGATTCTGCTATAAAATGGATCCAAACTATGTGTGGTTTTGGCCTACCGTCTGGGTAAAGCTTTGAAATGCAAAAATGTTGATTTTTGTGAGGTATATTGTACGAAATTTTGACTTTAAAAACTCGGGTTTATTTTCTATGGCAGAACTTGTTTTTTAAGAACTTATTAAGGAAGTAGTTTTAAGTTTAAGGTTTTTTCAGAGGTTGCGGTTTGTTTTTTCACA
>NW_023007961.1:0-527 GCF_900245975.1 Drosophila guanche | reverse complement strand
ACAAAACCGACTTTTCCCGAGTTTTTAAAGACACAAATTCGTAAAAAATACCTCACAAAAATCAACATATTTGCAATTCAAAGCTTTACCCAGACGGTAGGCCAAAACCACACAGAGTTTGGATCCATTTTATAGCAGTATCAATCAACTATTCAGATAATCAAAGTTTTTTACAACCAAAATTAAGAAACTTAAGTTAAATGAAAAAACAAACCGCAACCTCTGAAAAAACCTTAAACTAAAAGTTACTTCCTTAATAAGTTCTTAAAAAACATGTTCTGCCATAGAAAATAAACCCGACTTTTCCCGAGTTTTTAAAGTCAAAATCTCGAAAACAAAAAATCTCACAACAATCAACATTTTTGCATTTCAAAGCTTTACCCAGACGGTAGGCCAAAACCAAATAGAGTTTGGATCCATTTTATAGCAGAATCAATCAACTTTTCAGATAATCAAAGTTTTTTGCAACCAGATCTAAGATACTTAAGTTATGTGAAAAAACAAACCGCAAAGTCTGAAAAAACCTT
>NW_023007960.1:0-527 GCF_900245975.1 Drosophila guanche | reverse complement strand
TACCCGGTACTCGAAGAGTAAATAGGGTATATTGTATTTGTGCACAAAGTTAATGTATGTAACACACAGAAGGAATCGTTTCCGACCCCATAAAGTGTATATATTCTTGATCACCATCAATAGCCGAGTCGATTGAGCCCTGTCTGTCTGTCCGTCTGTCCTTCCGTCTGTCCGTCCCTCTTGTTGAGCACCTGAATCTTAGAGACTATAAAAGCTAGAGCCACCAAATTTTGCATTCAGACTTCTGTATGCTCACACTGGTACAAGTGTATTTAAAAAATGTGCCCCGCCCCCGCAAAAGAGCGAAAACCTCCCAAATCTACAATTGTAAAGATAGAAGAAAACTAAAAACGCCATTCTGTAGGGAATGGCCATATCTATCAGATCACCAAATTGGGATCCGATTGGATCATTATTATAGCCAGAAAGAAGAAATTAATTAGCAGTGGCTAAACCCACACTGTCCTGCAGCTTTTGTTGTTCTTTTCACATTCTCTCATTCACACTCTGCTTCACTCGGCCTCTGC
>NW_023007959.1:0-527 GCF_900245975.1 Drosophila guanche | reverse complement strand
CACATAACTTAAGTATCTTAATTTTGGTTGTAAAAAACTTTGATTATCTGAAAAGTTGATTGATACTGCTATAAAATGGATCCAAACTCTGAGTGGTTTTGGCCTACCGTCTCGAAAAGCTTTGAAATGCAAAAATGTGGATTGTTGTGAGATTTTTTTTTTCGAAATTTTGACTTTAAAAACTCGGGAAAAGTTGGTTATATTTTCTATGGTAGAACTTGTTTTTTAAGAACTAGCAATTTTGTAATTTTTAGTTTAAGGTTTTTTCAGAGGTTTCGGTTTGTTTTTTCACATAACTTAAGTATCTTAACTGTGGTTGTAAAAAACTTTGATTATCTGAAAAGTTGATTGATCCTGCTATAAAATGGATCCAAACTCTGAGTGATTTTGGCCTACCGTCTCGAAAAGCTTTGAAATGCAAAAATGTGGATTGTTGTGCGATTTTTTTTTCGAAATTTTTACTTTAAAAACTCGGGAAAAGTTGGTTCTATTTTCTATGGCAGAACTTGTTTTTTAAGAACTAGCAA
>NW_023007958.1:0-527 GCF_900245975.1 Drosophila guanche | reverse complement strand
CTTTTAGATAATCAAAGTTTTTTGCAACCAGATCTAAGATACTTAGGTTATGTGAAAAAACAGACCGCAACCTCTGAAAAAGCCTTAAATTAAAAATGACATCTTTAATAAGTTCCTAAAAAAAAGTTCTGCCATAGAAAATAAACCCGACTGTTCCCGAGTTTTTAAAGTCAATATTTCGACAATAAAAATGTCACAAGAACCAACATTTTTGCATTTCAAAGCTTTACCCAGACGGTAGGCCAAAACCACACACAGTTTGGATCAGTTTTTTAGCAGTATCAATCAACTTTTCAGATAATCAAATTTTTTTGCAACCAGATCTAAGATACTTAAGTTATGTGAAAAAACAGACCGCTACTTCTAAAAAAACCTTAAATTAAAAATTACATCTCTAATAAGTTCCTAAAAAAAAGTTCTGCCACAGAAAATAACCCGACTCTTCCCGAGTTTTTAAAGTCAAAATTTCGTAAAAAATACCTTACAAAAATCAAAATTTTTGCATTTCAAAGCTTTTCCCAGAAGGT
>NW_023007957.1:0-527 GCF_900245975.1 Drosophila guanche | reverse complement strand
ATCCATTTTATAGCAGTATCAATCAACTTTTCAGATAATACAAGTTTTTTACCACCAAAATTAAGATACTTAAGTTATGTGAAAAAACCAACCGCAACCTATGAAACTCAAAGTAATCAAAGTTCTTTACAACCAGGTCTAAGATAGTTAAGTTATGTAAAAAAACACACCGCTACTTCTAAAAAACCTTAAAAAAAAAAGTAACAAGCTTTGAAAATTCTTAAAAGAGAAGTTCTGCCATAAAAAATAAACCCGACTTTTCCCGAATTTTTAAAGTAAAAATAAAAAAATAAAATAAAAAAAAAGTAAACTAAAATTACATCCTTAATAAATTCTAAAAAAAAAGTTCTGCCATAGAAAATATTCCCGACTTTTCCCGATTTTTTAAAGTCAAAATTTCGAAGAAAAAAATCTCACAACAATCAATATATTTTTCATTTCCGAGACGGTAGGCCAAAACCACACACAGTTTGGATCCACTTCATAGCAGCATCAATCAACTTTTCAGATAATCAAAGTTCTTTATA
>NW_023007956.1:0-527 GCF_900245975.1 Drosophila guanche | reverse complement strand
GAAAAGTTCTTTCAATTTTTAAAGTAAAAATTTCGAAAACAAAAAATCTCACAACAATAAGCATTTTTGCATTTCAAAGCTTAACCGAGACGGTAGGCCAAAACCACTCAGAGTTTGGATCCATTTTTTAGCAGTATCAATCAACTTTTCAGATAATCAAAGTTTTTTACAACCACAGTTAACTCAAGTCAAAATTTCGAAGAAAAAAAAATCTCACAACAATCAACATTTTTGCATTTCAAAGCTTTTCCGAGACCGTAGGCCAAAATCACACAGAGTTTGGATCCATTTTATAGCAGAATCAATCAACTTTTCAGATAATCAAAGTTTTTTTGCAACCAGATTTAAGATACTTAAGTTATGAAAAAAAAACAAACCGCAAGCTCTAAAAAAAACCTTAAACTACAAATTACTTCCTTAATAAGTTCTTAAAAGAAAAGTTCTTCCATAGAAAATAAACCCGACTTTTCCCGAATTTTTAAAGTAAAAATTTCGAAAACAAAAAATCTCACAACAATAAGCATTTT
>NW_023007955.1:0-527 GCF_900245975.1 Drosophila guanche | reverse complement strand
TATAAAATGGATCCAAACTCTGTGTGGTTTTGACCTACCGTCTGGGTAAAGCTTTAAAATGCAAAAATGTTGATTGTTGTGAGATTTTTTTTTCCCAAATTTTGACTTTAAGAACTCGGGAAAAGTCGGGTTTATTTTCTATGGCAGAACGTGATTTTTAGGAACTAGCAATTTTGTAATTTTTAGTTTAAGGTTTTTTCAGAGGTAGCGATTTGTTTTTTCACATAACTTAAGTATCTTAATTTTTGTTGTAAAAACTTTGGTTATCTGAAAAGCTGATTGATACTGCTATAAAACGGATCCAAACTCTGTGTGGTTTTGGCCTACAGTCTGGGAAAAGCTTTGAAATGCAAAAATGTTGATTTTTGTGAGGTATTTTGTACGAAATTTTGACTTTAAAAACTCGGGTTTTTTTCTATGGCAGAAAGTGTTTTTTAAGAACTTATTAAGGAAGTAGTTTTAATTTTAAGGTTTTTTTAGAGGTTGCGGTTTGTTTTTTCACATAACTTAAGTATCCTAATTTTGGT
>NW_023007954.1:0-527 GCF_900245975.1 Drosophila guanche | reverse complement strand
CAAAATTAAGATACTAAAGTTATGTGAAAAAACAAACCGCAACCTCTGAAAAAACCTTAAACTTAAAATTACTTCCTTAATAAGTTCTTAAAAAACAAGTTCTGCCATAGAAAATAAACCTGAGTTTTCAAAGTCAAAATTTCGTACAAAATACATCACAAAAATCAACATTTTTGCATTTCAAAGCTTTACCCAGACGATAGGCCAAAACCACACAGAGTTTGGATTCATTTTATAGCAGAATCAATCAACTTTTCTGATAATAAAAGTTTTTTGTAACCAGATCTTAGATACTTAAGTTATGTGAAAAAACAAACCGCAACCTCTGCAATCAACTTTTCAGATAATCAAAGTTTTTTACAACCAAAATTAAGATACTTAAGTTATGTGAAAAAGCAAACCGCAACCTCTGAAAAACCTTAAACTAAAAATTACATCCTTATTAAGTTCCTAAAAAAACAAGTTCTGCCATAGAAAATAAACCCGACTTTTCCCGAGTTTTTAAAGTAAAAATATCGAAAAAAAAA
>NW_023007953.1:0-527 GCF_900245975.1 Drosophila guanche | reverse complement strand
CCTTTCGCGTCTGCCTCATAAACGTGACCATGTCATTCTCGATAGACCGACATGCCTCGCAACTGTAATGCAGACCATTACGCTTCGAAATTGCGTCACCCACGAGGCCTGAGAACCCAATACATTTTGCGTGCACTACGTTATCGCAGAGCCAGCAAGGGATGATCGGCTGGTCGTGGGTGATCTGCTTTTTACCTCACAAAAATCAACATTTTTGCATTTCAAAGCTTTACCCAGACGGTAGGTCACAACCACACACAGTTTGGATCCATTTTATAGCAGTATCAATCAACTTTACAGATAATCAAAGTTTTTTTTCAACCAGATCTAAGATACTTAAGTTATGTGAAAAAACAAAATACTACCTTTGAAAAAACCTATAACTAAAAATTACATCCTTATTAAGTTCTTAAAAAACCAGTTCTGCAATAGAAAATAAACCCGACTGTTCCCGAATTTGTAAAGTCAAATTGTCGAGAAAAATACCTCACAAAAATCAACATTTTTGCATTTCAAAGCTTTACCCA
>NW_023007952.1:0-527 GCF_900245975.1 Drosophila guanche | reverse complement strand
TAGTTTAAGGTTTTTTCAGAGGTTGTGGTTTGTTTTTTCACATAACTTAAGTATCTTAATTTTCGTTGTAAAAACCCTTGATTATCTGAAAAGTTGATTGATACTGCTATTAAATGGATCCAAACTTTTTGTGGTTTTGGCCTACCGTCTCGGAAAAGCTTTGAAATGCAAAAATGTTGATTTTTGTAAGATTTTTTTTCTCGAAATTTTGACTTTAAAAACTCGGGAAAAGTTGGTTTTATTTTCTATGGCAGAACTTGTTTTTTAAGAACTAGTAATTTTGTAGTTTTTCGGTTAAGGTTTTTTCAGAGGTTGTGGTTTGTTTTTTTACATAACTTAAGTATCTTAATTTTGGTTGTAAAAAACTTTGATTATATGAAAAGTTGATTGACACTGCTATAAAATGGATCCAAACTCTGAGTGGTTTTGGCCTACCGTCTCGAAAAGCTTTGAAATGCAAAAATGTTGATTGTTGTGAGATTTTTTTTTTTTCGAAATTTTGACTTTAAAAACTCGGGAAAAGTCGG
>NW_023007951.1:0-527 GCF_900245975.1 Drosophila guanche | reverse complement strand
CGCAACCTCTGAAAAAACCTTAAACTAAAAATTACTTCCTTAATAAGATCTAAAAAAACAAGTTCTGCCATAGAAAATAAACCCGAGTTTTTAAAGTCAAAATTTCGTACAAAATACATCACAAAAATCAACATTTTTGCATTTCAAACCTTTACCCAGACGGTAGGCCAAAACCACACAGAGTTTGGATCCATTTTATAGCAGTATCAATCAACTTATCAGGTAATCAAAGTTTTTTACAACCAAAATTAAGATACTTAAGTTATGTGAAAAAACAAACCGAAACCTCTGAAAAAACCTTAAACTTAAAATTACTTCCTTAATAAGATCTTAAAAAACAAGTTCTGTCATAGAAAATAAACCCGACTTTTCCCGAGTTTTTAAAGTCAAAATTTCGAAAAAAAAATCTCACAGCAATCAACATTTTTGCATTTTAAAGCTTTACCCAGACGGTAGGCCAAAACCACACAGAGTTTGGATCCATTTTATAGCAGTATCAATCAACTTTTCAGATAATCAAAGTTTTT
>NW_023007950.1:0-527 GCF_900245975.1 Drosophila guanche | reverse complement strand
TGTGTGGATTTCGCCTACCGTCTGGGTAAAGCTTTGATGGCAAAAATGTTGGTTGTTGTGAGATTTTTATTGTCGAAATATTGACTTTAAAAACTCGGGAACAGTCGGGTTTATTTTTTATGGCAGAACTTTTTTTAGGAACCTATTAAAGATGTAATTTTTAATTTAAGGTTTTTTTAAAGATTACGGTTTGTTTTTTTCACATAACTTAAGTATCTTAGATGTGGTTGCAAAAAACTTTGATTATCTGAAAAGTTGATTGATACTGCTAAAAAATTGATCCAAACTGTGTGTGGATTTCGCCTACCGTCTGGGTAAAGCTTTGATGGCAAAAATGTTGGTTGTTGTGAGATTTTTATTGTCGAAATATTGACTTTAAAAACTCGGGAACAGTCGGGTTTATTTTTTATGGCAGAACTTTTTTTTAGGAACTTATTAAAGATGTCATTTTTAATTTAAGGTTTTTTCAGAGGTTGCGGTCTGTTTTTTCACATAACTTAAGTATCTTAGATCTGGTTGCAAAAAAC
>NW_023007949.1:0-527 GCF_900245975.1 Drosophila guanche | reverse complement strand
AAATTAATACGATTTTAATTTTAAACAAAGTAATAGGCATGCACTCGCGTATTAAGATAGTTAAGAAAAGCGGCAAGCTATTAAATAATTATAGAAGAATTATTTCGAAATAAAACCCGGTGTTTATTCAAAATATAAAGGAAAATACGGAGCGCAAAACAAAAACACGTCTGGTCACTACAAAAGAGAACGAACGAATTTTAAGAACTTATTCAGGAAGTTATTTTAAGTTTAAGGTTTTTTTTAGAGCTTGCGGTTTGTTTTTTTTCTTAACTTAAGTATCTTAGATCTGGTTGCAAAAAAACTTTGATTATCTGAAAAGTTGATTGATTCTGCTATAAAATGGATCCAAACTCTGTGTGGTTTTGGCCTACCGTCTCGGAAAAGCTTTGAAATGCAAAAATGTTGATTGTTGTGAGATTTTTTTTTTTCGAAATTTTGACTTTAAAAACTCGGGAAAAGTTGGTTTTATTTTCTATGGCAGAACTTGTTTTTTAAGAACTAGCAATTTTGTAATTTTTAGTTTA
>NW_023007948.1:0-527 GCF_900245975.1 Drosophila guanche | reverse complement strand
GAGGCAGAGGCAGAGGCCGAGTGAAGCAGAATGTGAATGAGAGAATATGAAAAGAACAACAAAAGCTGCAGGACAGTGTGGGTTTAGCCACTGCTAATTAATTTCTTCTTTCTGGCTATAATATTGATCCAATCGGATCACAATTTGGTGATCTGATAGATATGGCCATTCCCTAAAGAATGGCGTTTTTAGTTTTCTTCTATCTTTAAAATTGTAGATTTGGGTGGTTTTCGCTCTTTTGCGGGGGCGGGGCACATTTTTTAAATACACTTGTAACAGTGTGAGCATGCAGAAGTCTGGATGCAAACTTTGGTGGCTCTAGCTTTTTTAGTCTCTGAGATTCAGGTGCTCAACAAGACGGACGGACAGGCGGAAGGACAGACGGACAGACAGACAGGGCTCAATCGACTCGGCTATTGATGGTGATCAAGAATATATACACTTTATGGGGTCGGAAACGATTCCTTCTGTGTGTTACATACATTAACTTTGTGCACAAATACAATATACCCTATTTACTCTTCGAG
>NW_023007947.1:0-527 GCF_900245975.1 Drosophila guanche | reverse complement strand
TAAAGTAAAAATATCGAAAAAACAAAATCTCACAACAATCCACATTTTTGCATTTCAAAGCTTTTCCGAGACGGTAGGCCAAAACCACACAGAGTTTGGATCCATTTTATACCAGTAGCAATCAACTTTTCAGATAATCAAAGTTTTTTAAAACCAAAATTAAGATACTTAAGTTATGTGAAAAAACAAACCACAAAATCTGAAAAAACCTTAAACTTAAAATTACTTCCTTAATAAGTTCTTAAAAAACAATTTCTGCCATAGAAAATAAACCCGAGTTTTTAATGTCAAAATTTCGTACAAAATACCTCTCAAAAATCAACATTTATGCATTTCAAAGCTTTACCCAGACGGTAGGCCAAAACCACACAGAGTTTGGATCCATTTTATAGCAGAATCAATCAACTTTTCTGATAGTCAAAGTTTCTTGCAACCAGATCTTAGATACTTAAGTTATGTGAAAAAACAAACCGCAACCTCTGAAAAAACCTTAAACTAAAAATTACAAAATTGCTAGTTCTTAAAAA
>NW_023007946.1:0-527 GCF_900245975.1 Drosophila guanche | reverse complement strand
TAATCAAAGTTTTTTGCAACCAGATCTTAGATACTTAAGTTATGTGAAAAAACAAACCGCAACCTCTGAAAAAACCTTAAATTAAAAATTACAAAAATGTTATTTCTTAAAAAACAAGTTCTGGCATAGAAAATAAAACCGACTTCTCCCGATTTTTTAAAATAAAAATTTCGAAAAAAAAATCTCACAACAATCCACAATTTTGCATTTCAAAGATTTCCGAAACGGTAGGCCAAAACCACACAGAGTTTGGATCCATCAATCAACTTTTCAGATAATCAAAGTTTTTTACAACCAAAATTAAGATACTTAAGTTATGTGAAAAAAACTTAAACTTAAAATTACTTCCTTAATAAGTTCTTAAAAAACAAGTTCTGGCATAGAAAATAAACCCGACTTTTCCCGAGTTTTTAAAGTCAAAATTGCGTACAAAATACCTCACAAAAATCAACATTTTTGCATTTCAAAGCTTTACCCAGACGGTAGGCCAAAACCACACAGAGTTTGGATCCATTTTATAGCAGAAT
>NW_023007945.1:0-527 GCF_900245975.1 Drosophila guanche | reverse complement strand
ACATTTTTGCATTTTAAAGCTTTACCCAGACGGTAGGCCAAAACCACACAGAGTTTGGATCCATTTTATAGCAGTATCAATCAACTTTTCAGAAAATCAAAGTTTTTTACAACCAAAATTAAGATACTTAAGTTATGTGAAAAAACAAACCGCAACCTCTTAAAAACCTTAAACTTATAAGTACTTCCTTAATAAGTTCTTAAAAAAACAAGTTCTGCCATAGAAAATAAAACCGACTTTTCCCAAGTTTTTAAAGTCAAAATTTGGAAAAAAAAAAATCTCACAACAATCAACATTTTTGCATTTTAAAGCTTTACCCAGACGATAGGCCAAAACCACACAGAGTTTGGGTCCATTTTATAGCAGAATCAATCAACTTTTCTGATAGTCAAAGTTTTTTGCAACCAGATCTTAGATACTTAAGTTATGTGAAAAAACAAACCGCAACCTCTGAAAAAACCTTAAACTAAAAATTACAAAATTGCTAGTTCTTAAAAAACAAGTTCTGGCATAGAAAATAAAACCGA
>NW_023007944.1:0-528 GCF_900245975.1 Drosophila guanche | reverse complement strand
AATCAATCAACTTTTCAGATAGTCAAAGTTTTTTGCAATCAGATCTAAGATACTTAAGTTATGTGAAAAAACCGCAACCTCTGAAAAAACCTTAAACTAAAAATTACTTCCTTAATAAGTTCTTAAAAAACAAGTTCTGCCATAGAAAATAAACCCGACTTTTCCCGAGTTTTTAAAGTCAAAAATTCGAAAAAAAAAATCTCACAACAATCCACATTTTTGTATTTCAAAGCTTTACCCAGACGGTAGGCCAAAACCACACAGAGTTTGGATCCATTTTATAGCAGAATCAATCAACTTTGCAGATAATCAAAGTTTTTTGCAATCATATCTAAGATACTTACGTTATGTGAAAAAACAAACCGCAAAGTCTGAATAAACCTTAAACTAAAAGTTACTTCCTTAATAAGTTCTTAAAAAACATGTTCTGCCATAGAAAATAAACCCGACTTTTCCCGAGTTTTTAAAGTAAAAATTTCGAAAACAAAAAATCTCACAACAATCCACATTTTTGCATTTCAAAGCTTT
>NW_023007943.1:0-528 GCF_900245975.1 Drosophila guanche | reverse complement strand
ATTTAATTTTTAGTTTAAGGTTTTTTCAGAGGTTGCTGTTTGTTTTTTCACATAACTTAAGTATCTTAATTGTGGTTGTAAAAAAACTTTGATTATCTGAAAAGTTGATTGATACTGCTATAAAATGGATCCAAACTGTGTGGTATTGGCCTACCGTCTGGGTAAAGCTTTGAAATGCAAAAATGTTGATTGATATGAGATTTTTTTTTCGATTTTTTTACTTTTAAAACTCGGGAAAAGTCGGGTTTATTTTCTATGGCAGAACTTGTTTTTTAGGAACTTATTAAGGATGTAATTTTTAGTTTAAGTTTTTTCAGAGGTTGCGGTTTTTTTTTCACATAACTTAAGAATCTGAATTTTGGTTGTAAAAAGTTTTGATTATCTGAAAAGTTGATTGATACTGCTATATAATGGATCCAAACTCTGTGTGGTTTTGGCCTACCGTCTCGGAAAAGCTTTGAAATGCAAAAATGTGGATTGTTGTGAGATTTTTTTTTTTTAATTTTGACTTTAAAAACTCGGGAAAAG
>NW_023007942.1:0-528 GCF_900245975.1 Drosophila guanche | reverse complement strand
ATTTTGGTTGTAAAAAACCTTGATTATCTAAAAAGTTGATTGATACTGCTATTAAATGGATCCAAACTGTTTGTGGTTTTGGCCTACCGTCTCGGAAAAGCTTCGAAATGCAAAAATGTTGATTGTTGTGAGATTTTTTTTTTCTTCGAAATTTGTACTTTAAAAATTCGGGAAAAGTCGGGTTTATTTCTATTCTATTCTATGGAAGAACTTTTCTTTTAAGAACTTATTAAGGAAGTAATTTTTAGTTTAAGGTTTTTTTTAGAGCTTGTGGTTTGTTTTTTTTTCATAACCTAAGTATCTTGGATCTAGTTGCAAAAAAATTTTGATTATCTGAAAAGTTGATTGATTCTGCTATAAAATGGATCCAAACTCTGTGTGGTTTTGGCCTACCGTCTCGGAAAAGCTTTGAAATGCAAAAATGTGGATTGTTGTGAGATTTTTTTTTTCGAATTTTTGACTTTAAAAACTCGTGAAAAGTTGGTTTTATTTTCTATGGCAGAACTTGTTTTTTAAGAACTAGCAATT
>NW_023007941.1:0-528 GCF_900245975.1 Drosophila guanche | reverse complement strand
ACTTTGATTTTCTGAAAAGTTGATTGATACTGCTATAAAATGGATCCAAACTCTTTGTGGTTTTGGCCTACCGTCTGAGTAAAGCTTAAAAAAGGCAAAAATGTTGATTGTTGTGAGATTTTTTTGTTTTCGAAATTTTTACTTTAAAAACTCGGGAAAAGTCGGGTTTATTTTCTATGGCAGAACATGTTTTTTTAAGAACTTATTAAGGAAGTAATTTTTAGTTTAAGGTTTTTTCAGAGGTTGCGGTTTGTTTTTTCAAATAACTTTAGTATCTTAATTTTGGTTGTAAAAAACTTTGATTATCTGAAAAGTTGATTGATACTGCCATGGAATGGATCCAAACTCTGTGTGGTTTTGGCCTACCGTCTGGGTAAAGCTTTGAAATGCAAAAATGTTTATTGTTGTGAGATTTTTTGTTTTCGAAATTTTTACTTTAAAAACTCGGAAAAAGTCGGCTTTATTTTCTATGGCAGAACTTGTTTTTTAAGAACTTATTAAGGAAGTAATTTTCAGTTTAAGGTTTTT
>NW_023007940.1:0-528 GCF_900245975.1 Drosophila guanche | reverse complement strand
TATGTTGATTTTTGTGAGGTATTTTTTACGAATTTTTGACTTTAAAAACTCGGGAAAAGTCGGTTTTGTTTTCTATGGCAGAACTTGTTTTTTAAGAACTATCAATTTTGTAATTTTTAGTTTAAGGGATTTCAGAGGTTGCGGTTTTTTCACATAACTTAAGTATCTTAGATCTGATTGCAAAAAACTTTGATTATCTGAAAAGTTGATTGATTCTGCTATAAAATGGATCCAAACTCTGTGTGGTTTTGGCCTACCGTCTGGGTAAAGCTTTGAAATGCAAAAATGTTGATTGTTGTGAGATTTTTTGTTTTCGAAATTTTTACTTTAAAACTCGGGAAAAGTCGGGTTTATTTTCTATGGCAGAACTTGTTTTTTAAGAACTTATTAAGGAAGTAATTTTTAGTTTAAGGTTTTTTCAGAATTTGCGGTTTGTTTTTTCACATAACTTAAGTATCTTAGATCTGGTTGCAAAAAACTTTGATTATCTGAAAAGTTGATTGATTCTGCTATAAAATGGATCCAAAC
>NW_023007939.1:0-528 GCF_900245975.1 Drosophila guanche | reverse complement strand
TAAAAAACTTTGATTATCTGAAAAGTTGATTGATACTGCTATAAAATGGATCCAAACTCTGAGTGGTTTTGGCCTACCGTCTCGAAAAGTTTGAAATGCAAAAATGTTGATTGATGTGAGATTTTTTTTCTCGAAATTTTGCCTTTAAAAACTCGGGAAAAGTCGGTTTTATTTTCTATGGCAGAACTTGTTTTTTAAGAACTAGCAATTTTGTAATTTTTAGTTTAAGGTTTTTTCAGAGGTTGCTGTTTGTTTTTTCACATAACTTAAGTATCTTAATTTTGGTTGTAAAAAACTTTGATTATCTGAAAAGTTGATTGATTCTGCTATAAAATGGATCCAAACTGTGTGGTTTTGGCCTACCGTCTGGGTAAATCTTTGAAATGCAAAAATGTTGATTGATGTGAGATTTTTTTTTTTTTCGATATTTTTACTTTAAAAACTCGGGAAAAGTTGGGTTTATTTTCTTTGGCAGAACTTGTTTTTTAGGAACTTATTAAGGAAGTAATTTTAAGTTTAAGGTTTTTT
>NW_023007938.1:0-528 GCF_900245975.1 Drosophila guanche | reverse complement strand
GAGTAAATAGGGTATATTGTATTTGTGCACAAAGTTAATGTATGTAACACACAGAAGGAATCGTTTCCGACCCCATAAAGTGTATATATTCTTGATCACCATCAATAGCCGAGTCGATTGAGCCCTGTCTGTATGTCCGTCTGTCCTTCCGTCTGTCCGTCCGTCTTGTTGAGCACCTGAATCTCAGAGACTATAAAAGGTAGAGCTACCAAATTTTGCATCCAGACTTCTGTATGCTCACACTGTTACAAGTGTATTTAAAAAATGTGCCCCGCCCCCGCAAAAGGGCGAAAACCTCCCAAATCTACAATTTAAAGATAGAAGAAAACTAAAAACGCCATTCTGTAGGGAATGGCCATATCTATCAGATTACCAAATTGGGATCCGATTGGATCATTATTATAGCCAGAAAGAAGAAATTAATTAGCAGTGGCTAAACCCACACTGTCCTGCAGCTTTTGTTGTTCTTTTCACATTCTCTCATTCACACTCTGCTTCACTCGGCCTCTGCCTCTGCCGTCCCTCTGC
>NW_023007937.1:0-528 GCF_900245975.1 Drosophila guanche | reverse complement strand
AGTTCTTAAAAAACAAGTTCTGGCATAGAAAATAAACCCGACCCCAATCAACTTTTCAGATAATCAAAGTTTTTTGCAACCCGATCTAAGATACTTAAGATATGTAAAAAAACAAACCGCAACCTTTGAAGAAACCTTAAACTAAAAATTACATCCCTAATAAGTTCATAAAAAACAAGTTCTGCTATAGAAAATAAACACGACTTTTCCCGAGTTTTTAAAGTAAAAATTTCGAAAAAAAAAATCTCACATCAGTTAACATTTTTGCATTTCGAAGCTTTACCCAGACGGTAAGCCAAAACCACACAGTTTGGATCCATTTTATAGCGGTATCAAACAACTTTTCAGATAATCAAAGATTTTTTTAATCGAAAATTAAGATACCTAAGTTATGTAAGAAAACAAACCGCAACCTCTGAAAAAACCTTAAACTAAAACTTACTTCCTTAATAAGTTCCTAAAAAACAAGTTCTGCCATAGACTTTTCCTGAGTTTTTAAAGTAAAAAAATCGAAAAGAAAAATCTCAC
>NW_023007936.1:0-528 GCF_900245975.1 Drosophila guanche | reverse complement strand
TTGAAATGAAAAAATTTTGATTGTTGTGAGATTTTTTTTTTCGAAATTTTGACTTTAAAAACTCGGGAAAAGTCGGTTTTATTTTCTATGGCAGAACTTGTTTTTTAAGAACTAGCAATTTTGTAATTTTTAGTTTAAGGTTTTTTCAGAGGTTTCGGTTTGTTTTTTCACATAACTTAAGTATCTTAACTGTGGTTGTAAAAAACTTTGATTATCTGAAAAGTTGATTGATACTGCTATAAAATGGATCCAAACTCTGAGTGGTTTTGGCCTACCGTCTCGAAAAGCTTTGAAATGCAAAAATGTGGATTGTTGTGAGATTTTTTTTCTTCGAAATTTTGACTTTAAAAACTCGGGAAAAGTTTGTTTTATTTTCTATGGCAGAACTTGTTTTTTAAGAACTAGTAATTTTGTAATTTTTAGTTTAAGGTTTTTTCAGATGTTGTGGTTTGTTTTTTCACATAACTTAAGTATCTTAATTTTGGTTGTAAAAAACTTTGATTATCTGAAAAGTTGATTGATACTGCT
>NW_023007935.1:0-528 GCF_900245975.1 Drosophila guanche | reverse complement strand
ACATAACTTAAGTATCTTAATTTTGGTTGTAAAAAACTTTGATTATCTGAAAAGTTGATTGATACTGCTATAAAATGGATCCAAACTGTGTGTGGTTTTGGCCTACCGTCTGGGTAAAGCTTTGAAATGCAACAATTTTGATTGTTGTGAGATTTTTTGTTTTTGAAATTTTGACTTTAAAAGCTCGGGAAAAGTTGGTTTTATTTTCTATGGCAGAACTTGTTTTTTTAAGAACTAGCTATTTTGTAATTTTTTGTTTTATGTTTTTTCAGAGGTTGCGGTTTGTTTTTTCACATAACTTAAGTATCTAAGATCTGGTTGCAAAAAACTTTGATTATCTGAAAAGTTGATTGATACTGCTATAAAGTGGATCCAAACTCTGTGTGGTTTTGGCCTACCGTCTGGATAAAGCTTTAAAATGCAAAAATGTTCATTTTTGTGAGGTATTTTGTACGAAATTTTGACTTTAAAAACTCGGGTTTTTTTCTATGGCAGAACTTGTTTTTTAAGAACTTATTAAGAAAGTAA
>NW_023007934.1:0-528 GCF_900245975.1 Drosophila guanche | reverse complement strand
AATGTGCCCCGCCCCATTCCGCCCCCGAAAAAGAGCGAAAACCTCCCAAATCTACAATTTTAAAGATAGAAGAAAACTAAAAACGCCATTCTGTAGGGAATGGCCATATCTATCAGATCACCAAATTGGGATCCGATTGGATCATTATAGCCAGAAAGAAGATATTAATTAGCAGTGGCTAAACCCACACTGTCCTGCAGCTTTTGTTGTTCTTTTCACATTCTCTCATTCACACTCTGCTTCACTCGGCCTCTGCCGACTTTAAACCTTTATACCCTGTACTCGAAGAGTAAATAGGGTATATTGTATTTGTGCACAAAGTTAATGTGTGTAACACACAGAAGGAATCGCTTCCGACCCCATAAAGTGTATATATTCTTGATCACCATCAATAGCCGAGTCGATTGAGCCCTGTCTGTCTGTCCGTCTGTCCGTCCGTCTTCTTGAGCACCTGAATCTCAGAGACTATAAAAGCTAGTGCTACCAAATTTTGCATCCATACTTCTGTATGCTCACACTGTTACAAGT
>NW_023007933.1:0-528 GCF_900245975.1 Drosophila guanche | reverse complement strand
AAATGACATCTTTAATAAGTTCCTAAAAAAAAGGTCTGCCATAGAAAATAAACCCGACTGTTCCCGAGTTTTTAAAGTCAATATTTCGACAATAAAAATCTCACAACAACCAACATTTTTGCATTTCAAAGCTTTACCCAGACGGTGGGCCAAAACCACACACAGTTTGGATCCATTTTATAGCAGTATCAGTAGACTTTTCAGATAATCAAAGATTTTTGCAAGCAGATCTAAGATACTTAGGTTATGTGAAAAAACAGACCGCATCCTCTGAAAAAACCTTAAACTAAAAATTACATCTTTAATAAGTTCCTAAAAAAAAGTTCTGTCATAGAAAATAAACCCGACTGTTTCCGAGTTTTTAAAGTCAATATTTCGACAATAAAAATCTCACAACAACCAACATTTTTGCATTTCAAAGCTTTACCCAGACGGTAGGCGAAATCCACACACATTTTGGATCAATTTTTTAGCAGTATCAATCAACTTTTCAGATAATCAAAGTTTTTTTTCAACCAGATCTAAGAT
>NW_023007932.1:0-528 GCF_900245975.1 Drosophila guanche | reverse complement strand
TATCTTAGATATGGTTGTAAAGAACTTTGATTATCTGTTAAGTTGATTGATACAGCTAGAAAATGGATCCAAACTGTGTGTGGTTTTGGCCTACCGTCTGGGTAAAGCTTTGAAATGCAAAAATGTTGATTTTTGTGAGGTATTTTTTACGAAATTTTTACTTTAAGAACTCGGGAAGAGTCGGGTTTATTTTCTTTGGGAGAACTTTTCTTTTAAGAATTTTCAAAGTTTGTAATATTTTGTTTAAGGTTTTTTTAGAAGTAGCGGTTTGTTTTTTCACATAACTTAAGTATCTTAGATCTGGTTGTAAAAAAGTTTGATTATCTGAAAAGTTGATTGATACGGCTATAAAGTGGAGCCAAACTCTGTGTTGTTTTGGCCTACCGTCTGGGTAAAGCTTTGAAATGCATAATTGTTGATTTTTGTGAGGTATTTTGTACGAAATGTTGACTTTAAAAACTCGGGAAAAGCCGGGTTTATATTCTATGGCAGAACTTGTTTTTTAAGAACTTATTAAGGATGTAATTT
>NW_023007931.1:0-528 GCF_900245975.1 Drosophila guanche | reverse complement strand
GTGAATTTTTTTTCGAAATTTTCACTTTAAAAACTCGGGAAAAGTCGGGTTTATTTTCTATGGCAGAACTTGTTTTTTTAAGAACTTATTAAGGAAGTTATTTTAAGTTTAAGGTTTTTTCAGAGGTTGCGGTTTGTTTTTTCACATAACTTAAGTATCTTAATTTTGGTTGTAAAAAACTTTGATTATCTGAATAGTTGATTGATACTGCTATAAAATGGATCCAAACTGTTTGTGGTATTGGCCTACCGTCTGGGTTAAGCTTTGAAATGCAAAAATGTTGAATGATGTGAGATTTTTTGTTCGATATTTTTACTTTAAAAACTCGGGAAAAGTCGGGTTTATTTTCTATGGCAGAACTTGTTTTTTAGGAACTTATTTAGGTTGTAATTTTTAGTTTAAGGTTTTTTCAGAGGTTGCGGTTTGTTTTTTTACATAACTTAAGTATCTTAGATCTTGTTGCAAAAAACTTTGATTATCTGAAAAGTTGATTGATACTGCTATAAAATGGATCCAAACTGTTTGTTC
>NW_023007930.1:0-528 GCF_900245975.1 Drosophila guanche | reverse complement strand
TTTTTAGGAATTTATTAAGGATGTTATTTTTAGTTTAAGGTTTTTTCAGAGGTTGCGGTTTGTTTTTTCACATAACTTAAGTATCTTAATTTTGGTTGTAAAAAACTTTGATTATCTGAAAAGTTGATTCGTACTGCTGCGTACTGCTGTGTTCCGCGCGTAACAGGCTTTGGCTTGGTGTCGCATGGGCCACTGGATGGTGCAGTCATAGCAAATCAACGTCCAGACATTAAAAAAAAAAAAATTGGATCCAAACTCGGTGTGTGTTTGGCCTACCGTCTGGGTAAAGCTTTGATATTCAAAAATGTTGATTGTTGTGAGATTTTTTGTCCAAATTTTTACTTTAAAAACTCGGGAAAAGTCGGGTTGATTTTCTATGGCAGAACTTGTTTTTAAGAATTTATTAAGGATGTTATTTTTATTTTAAGGTTTTTTCAGAGGTTGCGGTTTGTTTTTTCATATAACTTAAGTATCTTAAAGTTGATTGATACTGCTATAAAATGGATCCAAACTCTGTGTGGTTTTGGC
>NW_023007929.1:0-528 GCF_900245975.1 Drosophila guanche | reverse complement strand
ACACAGAAGGAATCGTTTACGACCCCATAAAGTATACATATTATTGATCACCATCAATAGCCGAGTCGATTGAGCCCTGTCTGTCTGTCCGTCTGTCCGTCCGTCCGTCTTCTTGAGCACCTGAATCTCAGAGACTATAAAAGCTAGAGCCACCAAATTTTGCATCCAGACTTCTGTATGCTCGCACTGTTACAAGTGTATTTAAAAAATGTGCCCCGCCCCCTTCCGCCCCCGCAAAAGGGCGAAAACCTCCCAAATCTACAATTTTAAAGATAAAAGAAAACTAAAAACGCCATTCTGTAGGGAATGGCCATATCTATCAGATCACCACTCGAAGAGTAAATAGGGTATATTGTATTTGTGCACAAAGTTAATGTATGTAACACACAGAAGGAATCGCTTCCGACCCCATAAAGTGTATATATTCTTGATCACCATCAATAGCCGAGTCAATTGAGCCCTGTCTGTCCGTCCGTCTGTCCGTCCGTCTGTCCGTCCGTCTTGTTGAGCACCTGAATCTCAGAGACT
>NW_023007928.1:0-528 GCF_900245975.1 Drosophila guanche | reverse complement strand
CATGCCCAATCAACCATCATAACCAATATACATCTTATCCAACAACAATATACAACCAAGAAACACACAAACACTTTAATATTATTTATATATAGTAACAACTATATATATATATCCAACCAAATAAAGTATTAGACATTGCCAGCTATGTATTTTCCCGATATCATATGTAAAGACAAATTTTAAATTTTTCAACATACAAAACATACCCAGCACGATACCACTCCCTATATAGGTTTTTTGCCACGGCTTCCGCAAATCGGGTGCCTACATCAGGGAGTTCCCCTTAACAGTCATTTCTTCTAGTATTTTAATAATAGAAAAACACGAAAACTTCAATGTTATTCATATATAGTAACAACTATATACATATCCAACCAAATAAAGTATCAGACATTGTCAGCTAGGTATTTTCCCCCATATCATATGTAAAGACAAAATTTAAAATTTTTCATCAGATGATATATATCAAGTCGGACACCAGTGCATATACAGGTTTTTCCCCAGGGTCACGGCTAACATATGAAA
>NW_023007927.1:0-528 GCF_900245975.1 Drosophila guanche | reverse complement strand
AAAAGTTGATTGATACTGCTATTAAATGGATCCAAACTGTTTGTGGTTTTGGCCTACGGTCTCGGAAAAGCTTTGAAATGCAAAAATGTTGATTGTTGTGAGATTTTTTTTTTCGAAATTTTGACTTTAAAAACTCGGGAAAAGTTGGTTTTATTTTCTATGGCAGAACTTGTTTTTTAGGAACTTATTAAGGATGTAATTTTTAGTTTAAGGTTTTTTCAGAGGTTGCGGTTTGATTTTTCACATAACTTAAGAATCTGAATTTTGGTTGTAAATAATTTTGATTATCTGAAAAGTTGATTGATACTGCTATAAAGTGGATCCAAACTCTGTGTGGTTTTGGCCTACCGTCTGGGTAAAGCTTTGAAATGCAAACATGTTGATTTTTGTGAGGTATTTTTTACAAAATGTTGACTTTAAAAATTCGGGAAAAGTCGGGTTTATTTTCTATGGAAGAACTTTTCTTTTAAAAATTTTCAAAGTTTGTTACTTTTTTGTTTAAGGTTTTTTATAAGTAGCGGTTTGTTT
>NW_023007926.1:0-528 GCF_900245975.1 Drosophila guanche | reverse complement strand
ACTTTTCCCGAGTTTTTAAAGTAAAAATATCGAAAAAAAAAAAATCTCACATCAATCAACATTTTTGCATTTCAAAGCTTTACCCAGACGGTAGGCCAAAACCACACAGTTTGGATCCATTTTATAGAAGTATCAATCAACTTTTCAGATAATCAAAGTTTTTTACAACCAAAATTAAGATACTAAAGTTATGTGAAAAAACAAACCACAACCTCTGAAAAAACCTTAAACTTAAAATTACTTTCTTAATAAGTTCTTAAAAAACAAGTTCTGCCATAGAAAATAAACCCGAGTTTTTAAAGTAAAAATTTCGTCCAAATACCTCACAGAAATGAACATTTTTGCATTTTAAAGCTTTACCGAGACGGTAGGCCAAACCCACACAGAGTTTGGATCCATTTTATAGCAGAATCAGTCAACTTTTCAGATAATCAAAGTTTTTTACAACCAAAATTAAGATACTTAAGTTATGTGAAAAACCAACCGCAACATCTGAAAAACCCTTAAACTAAAAATTACAAAATTACA
>NW_023007925.1:0-528 GCF_900245975.1 Drosophila guanche | reverse complement strand
ACAACAATCAACATTTTTGCATTTCAAAGCTTTTCCGAGACGGTACGCCAAAACCACACAGAGTTTGGATCCATTTTATAGCAGTATCAATCAACTTTTTAGATAATCAAAGTTTTTTACAACAAAAATTAAGATACTTAAGTTATGTGAGAAAACAAACCGCAACCTCTGAAAAAACCTTAAACTAAAACTTACCTCCTTAATAAGTTCCTTCCTATCCCGACTTTTCCCGAGTTTTTAAAGTAAAATTATCGAAAAAAAAAATTTCACAACAATCAACATTTTTGCATTTTAAAGCTTTACCCAGACGGTAGGCCAAAACCACACAGAGTTTGGATCCATTTTATAGAATTATCAATCAACTTTTCAGATAATCAAAGTTTTTTACAGCCAAAGTTAAGATACTTTAGTTATGTGAAAATACAAAGCGCAACCTCTGAAAAAACCTTAAACTTAAAATTACTTACTTACCTAGTTCTTAAAAAACAAGTTCTGCCATAGAAAATAAACCCGAGTTTTTAAAGTCAA
>NW_023007924.1:0-528 GCF_900245975.1 Drosophila guanche | reverse complement strand
GATATGTGTATAGTTGTTACCATATACGAATAATATTGAAGTGTTTGCGTGTTTCTTTTATTAAAATACGAGAACAAATGACTAGTAAGAGGCACTCCCTATTGAAGGCACCCGATTTGCGGAAGCCGTGGCAGAAAACCTTTATAGGGAGTGGTGTCGTGCTTGGTATATTTCATATGATGAACAATTTAAAATTTGTTCTTACATATGATATGGGGAAAATACCTAGATGGCAATGTCTGATACTTTATATGGTTTGATATGTATATAATTGTTACTATATACGAATAATATTGAAGTGTTTGTGTGTTTCTTGTATTAAAATACGAGAACAAATGACTGTTAAGGGGCACTCTCGATTGTAATCACCCGATTTGCGGAAGCCGTGGCAAAAAACCTCTATAGGGAGTGGTGTCGTGCTTGGTATATTTCATATGATGAACAATTTAAAATTTGTCTTTGCATATGATATGGGGAAAATACCTAGCCGGCAATGTCTGATACTTTATTTGGTTGGATATGTGTATA
>NW_023007923.1:0-528 GCF_900245975.1 Drosophila guanche | reverse complement strand
AAAATTTCGAAAAAAAATATCTCACAACAATCCACATTTTTGCATTTCAAAGCTTTACCCAGACGGTAGGCCAAAACCACACAGAGTTTGGATCCATATTATAGCAGAATTAATCAACTTTTCAGATAATCAAAGTTTTTTGCAACCAGATCTAAGATACTTAAGTTATGTGAAAAAACAAACCGCAAAGTCTGAAAAAACCTTAAACTAAAAATTACTTCCTTAATAAGTTCTTAAAAAACAAGTTCTGCCATAGAAAATAAACCCGACTTTTCCCGAGTTTTTAAAGTCAAAAATTCAAAAAAAAAAATTTCACAACAAAGCACATTTTTGCATTTCAAAGCTTTACCCAGACGGTAGGCCAAAACCACACAGAGTTTGGATCCATTTTATAGCAGAATCAATCAACTTTTCAGATAATCAAAGTTTTTTGCAATCAGATCTAAGATACTAAAGTTATGTGAAAAAACCTCAACCTCTGAAAACCCCTTAAACTAAAAATTACAAAATTGATAGTTCTTAAAAAAC
>NW_023007922.1:0-528 GCF_900245975.1 Drosophila guanche | reverse complement strand
ACCACACAGTTTGGATCCATTTTATAGAAGTATCAATCAACTTTTCAGATAATCAAAGTTTTTTACAACCAAAATTAAGATACTTAAGTTATGTGAAAAAACAAACCACAACCTCTGAAAAAACCTTAAACTAAAAATTACAAAGTTACTAGTTCTTAAAAAACAAGTTCTGCCATAGAAAATAAACCCGACTTTTCCCAAGTTTTTAAAGTAAAAATATCGAAAAAAAAAAAATCTCCATCAATCAACATTTTTGCATTTCAAAGCTTTACCCAGACGGTAGGCCAAAACCACACAGATTGGATCCATTTTATAGAAGTATCAATCAACTTTTCAGATAATCAAAGTTTTTTACAACCAAATATAAGATACTTAAGTTATGTTAAAAAACAAACCACAACCTCTGAAAAAAACCTTAAGCTAAAAAATACAAAATAGCTAGTTCTTAAAAAAACAAGTTCTGCCATAGAAAATAAAACCGACTTTTCCCAAATTTTAAAGTAAAAATTTCGAAAAAAAAAATCTCAC
>NW_023007921.1:0-528 GCF_900245975.1 Drosophila guanche | reverse complement strand
ATGCAAAAATGTTGATTTTTGTGAGGTATTTTGTACGAAATTTTGACTTTAAGAATTCGGGAAAAGTCGGGTCTATTATCTATGCCAGAACTTTTTTTTTAAGAGATTATTAAGAAAGTAATTTTTAGTTTAAGGTTTTTTCAGAGGTTGCGATCTGATTTTTCACATAACTTAAGTATCTTAGATCTGGTTATAAAGATCTTTGATTATCTGAAAAGTTGATTGATGCTGCTATGAAGTGGATCCAAACTGTGTGTGGTTTTGGCCTACCGTCTCGGAAATGAAAAATATATTGATTGTTGTGAGATTTTTTTCTTCGAAATTTTGACATTAAAAAATCGGGAAAAGTCGGGAATATTTTCTATGGCAGAACTTTTTTTTTTAGAATTTATTAAGGATGTAATTTTAGTTTACTTTTTTTTTTATTTTATTTTTTTATTTTTACTTTAAAAATTCGGGAAAAGTCGGGTTTATTTTCTATGGCAGAACTTCTCTTTTAAGAATTTTCAAAGCTTGTTACTTTTTTTT
>NW_023007920.1:0-528 GCF_900245975.1 Drosophila guanche | reverse complement strand
CCGGGCGCTTCTTCACGTCCAGACCTGCTTCCTGGAACTTGGCGCTGTCCACTACCTTTCGGAGCTCGCTCACGGAAGGCGTGCGAATGATCGCACCTCCACTCTTCAGTTCGCGAACTTCGTGAACTCGGACTCCAAGTTTGGGCACCACGTCCTTCTTAACGCGCTCGACCAACTGCTTCCCAGTCTCCTCCGGGTTTCTGCTCTTAATAAGAGCCGACCAGGTTTCGCGGGGCCTGGCAATCGGCGGGACAGCAGCGCTCGGTGCTGGTAGGCCTGGGAAGGCTTCCGCATACGCAGCGATGGGAGCAGCGGTAGTGTGGGCGGCAGCGGCAGCGGCAGCGGGCCTCTGTGGTGGCGGCATACGTGCCCTCTCCTCCAGGCGCACCTTGTCCCCAGCCAGCGCCATGACGAGCTCGTCGTACCTGTTGGTAGCGACAAGAACAGCCATGGAGGCTTCGGCGGACATGCCTCCCTTGAGGACTGCCTCGTTCACCGACATCCGTATAGCCGATAACTCGGCAGTGA
>NW_023007919.1:0-528 GCF_900245975.1 Drosophila guanche | reverse complement strand
CAAAAAACTTTGATTATCTGAAAAGTTGATTGATACTGCTATAAAATGGATCCAAACTCAGTGTGGTTTTGGCCTACCGTCTCGGAAAAGCTTTGAAATGCAAAAATGTGGATTGTTGTGAATTTTTTTTCGAAATTTTCACTTTAAAAACTCGGGAAAAGTCGGGTTTATTTTCTATGGCAGAACTTGTTTTTTAAGAACTTATTAAGGAAGTTATTTTAAGTTTAAGGTTTTTTCAGAGGTTGCTGTTTGTTTTTTCACATAACTTAAGTATCTTAATTTTGGTTGTAAAAAACTTTGATTATCTGAAAAGTTGATTGATACTGCTGTAAAATGGATCCAAACTGTTTGTGGTTTTGGCCTACCATCTCGGAAAAGCTTTGAAATGCAAAAATGTTGATTGTTGTGAGATTTTTTGTTTTCGAAATTTTCACTTTAAAATCTCGGGTTTATTTTCTATGGCAGAACTTGTTTTTTAAGAACTTATTAAGGAAGTAATTTTAAGTTTAAGGTTTTTTCAGAGGTTGC
>NW_023007918.1:0-528 GCF_900245975.1 Drosophila guanche | reverse complement strand
GACGGTAGGCCAAAACCACAAACAGTTTGGATCCATTTAATAGCAGTATCAATCAACTTTTTAGATAATCAAGGTTTTTTACAACCAAAATTAAGATACTTAAGTTATGTGAAAAAACAAACCGCAACCTATGAAAAATCAAAGTAATAAAAGTTCTTTACAACCAGGTCTAAGATGGTTAAGTTATGTGAAAAAATAAACCGCTACTTCTAAAAAATCCTTAAACAAAAAAGTAACAAACTTTGAAAATTTTTAAAAGAAAAGTTCTTCCATAGAAAATAAACCCGACTTTTCCCGAATTTTTAAAGTCAAAATTTTGTAAAAAATATCTCACAAAAATCAACATGTTTGCATTTCAAAGCTTTACCGAGACGGTAGGCCAAACCCACACAGAGTTTGGATCC
Organism: Drosophila guanche; assembly: GCF_900245975.1. Classification (NCBI taxonomy): domain Eukaryota; kingdom Metazoa; phylum Arthropoda; class Insecta; order Diptera; family Drosophilidae; genus Drosophila; species Drosophila guanche. The sequence goes on along the minus strand of NW_023007918.1, from coordinate 124 downwards.
ATTTTATAGCAGAATCAATCAACTTTTCAGATAATCAAAGTTTTTTTGCAACCAGATCTAAGATACTTAAGTTATGTAAAAAAACAAACCACAACCTCTGAAAAAACCTTAACCTAAAAACTAC
>NW_023007917.1:0-528 GCF_900245975.1 Drosophila guanche | reverse complement strand
CCAAAACCACACAGAGTTTGGATCCATTTTATAGCAGAATCAATCAACTTTTCAGATAATCAAAGTTTTTTACAACCAAAATTAAGATACTTAAGTTATGTGAAAAACCAACCGCAACTTTTGAAAAAACCTTAAACTAAAATCTACTTCCTTAATAAGTTCCTAAAAAACAAGTTCTGCCAAAGAAAATAAACCCAACTTTTCCCGAGTTTTTAAAGTAAAAATATCGGAAAAAAAAAATCTCACATCAATTAACATTTTTGCATTTCAAAGGCTTATCCAGACGGTAGGCCAAAACCACTCAGTTTGGATCCATTTTATAGCAGTACCAATCAACTTTTCAGATAATCAAAGTTTTTTACAAACAAATTTAAGATACTTAAGTTATGTGAAAAAACGAACCACAACCTCTGAAAAAACCTTAAACTAAAAATTACAAAATTGCTAGTTCTTAAAAAAAACAAGTTCTGCCATAGAAAATAAAACCAACTTTTCCAGAGTTCTTAACGTCAAAATTTCGAAAAAAAA
>NW_023007916.1:0-528 GCF_900245975.1 Drosophila guanche | reverse complement strand
ACAACAATCAACAATTTTGCATTACAAAGCTTTACCCAGACGGTAGGCCAAAACCACACTGTGTTTGGATCCATTTTATAGCAGTATGAATCAACTTTTCAGATTATCAAAGTTTTTTTACAACCACAATTAAGATACTTAAGTTATGTGAACAAACAAACCGCAACCTCTGAAAAAACCTGAAACTAAAAATTACAAAATTGCCAGTTCTTAAAAAACAAGATCTGCCATAGAATACAACAGCGACTTTTCCCAGGCTTTTAAAGTAAAAATTTCGAAAAAAAAAAATCTCACAACAATCAACAATTTTGCATTACAACAATTTACCCAGACGGTAGGCCAAAACCACACAGAGTTTGGATCCATTTTATAGCAGAATCAATCAACTTTTCAGATAATCAAAGTTTTTTGCAACCAGATTTAAGATACTTAAGTTATGTGAAAAAACAAACCGCAACATCTGAAAAAACCCTAAACTACAAATTACAAAATTGCTAGTTCTTAAAAATAAGATCTGCCATAGAAAAT
>NW_023007915.1:0-528 GCF_900245975.1 Drosophila guanche | reverse complement strand
CAAAAATTCGAAGAAAAAAAAAATCTCACAACAATCCACATTTTTGCATTTCAAAGCTTTTCCGAGACGGTAGGCCAAAACCACACAGAGTTTGAATCCATTTTATAGCAGTATCAATCAACTATTCAGATAATCAAAGTTTTTTACATCCAAAATTAAGATACTTAAGATATGTGAAAAAACAAACCGCAACCTCTGAAAAAACCTTAAACTAAAAATTTCAAAATTGCTAGTTCTTAAAAAACAAGTTCTGCCATAGAAAATAAACCCGACTTTTCCCGAGTTTTTAAAGTCAATATTTCGAAAAAAAAAAATCTTACAACAATCCACATTTTTGCATTTCAAAGCTTTACCCAGACGGTAGGCCAAAACCACACAGAGTTTGGATCCATTTTATAGCAGAATCAATCAACTTTTCAGATAATCAAAGTTTTTTGCAACCAGATCTAAGATACTTAAGTTATGTGAAAAAACAAACCACAAAGTCTGAAAAAACCTTAAACTAAAAATTACTTCCTTAATAAGTTC
>NW_023007914.1:0-528 GCF_900245975.1 Drosophila guanche | reverse complement strand
GTTTTATTTTCTATGGCAGAACTTGTTTTTTAAGAACTAGTAACTTTGTAATTTTTAGTTTAAGGTTTTTTCAGAGGTTGTGGTTTGTTTTTTTACATAACTTAAGTATCTTAATTTTGGTTGTAAAAAACTTTGATTATCTGAAAAGTTGATTGATACTGCTATAAAATGGATCCAAACTGTGTGGTATTGGCCTACCATCTGGGTAAAGCTTTAAAATGCAAAAATGTTGATTGATATGAGATTTTTTTTTCGATATTTTTACTTTAAAAACTCGGGAAAAGTCGGGTTTATTTTTTATGGCAGAACTTGTTTTTTAGGAACTTATTAAGGATGTAATTTTAAGTTTAAGGTTTTTTCAGAGGTTGCGGTTTGTTTTTTCACATAACTTAAGAATCTGAATTTTGGTTGTAAATAATTTTGATTATCTGAAAAGTTGATTGATACTGCTATAAAGTGGATCCAAACTCTGTGTGGTTTTGGCCTACCGTCTCGGAAAAGCTTTGAAATGCAAAAATGTGGATTGTT
>NW_023007913.1:0-528 GCF_900245975.1 Drosophila guanche | reverse complement strand
TTGATCCAAACTCTGTGTGGTTTTGGCCTACCGTCTGAGTAAAGCTTTGAAATGCAAAAATGTTGATTGTTGTGAGATTTTTTGTTTTCGAAATTTTGACTTTAAAAACTCGGGAAAAGTCGGGTTTATTTTCTATGCCAGAACTTGTTTTTTTAAAAACTTATTAAGGAAGTAATTTTAAGTTTAAGGTTTTTTCAGATGTTGCGGTTTGTTTTTTCACATAACTTAAGTATCTTAATTTTCGTTGTAAAAAATCTTGATTATCTGAAAAGTTGATTGATACTGCTATAAAATGGATCCAAAGTGTTTGTGGTTTTGGCCTACCGTCTGGGTAAAGCTTTGAAATGCAAAAATGTTGATTTTTGTGAGGTATTTTTTACGAATTTTTGACTTTAAAAACTCGGGAAAAGTCGGGTTTATTTTTTATGGCAGAACTTGTTTTTTAAGAACTTATTAAGGAAGTTATTTTAAGTTTATGGTTTTTTCAGAAGTTGCGGTTTGATTTTTAACATATCTTAAGTACCTTCA
>NW_023007912.1:0-528 GCF_900245975.1 Drosophila guanche | reverse complement strand
AGGCCAAAACCACACAGAGTTTGGATCCATATTATAGCAGTATCAATCAACTTTTCAGATAATCAATGTTTTTTACAACCAAAATTAAGATACTTAAGTTATGTAAAAAAACAAACCGCAACCTCTAAAAAAACCTTAAACTTAAAATTACTTTCTCAATAAGTTCTTAAAAAACAAGTTCTGCCATAGAAAAAAAAACCCGAGTTTTTAAAGTCAAAATTTCGTACAAAATACCTCACACCAATGACCATTTTTGCATTTTAAAGCTTAACCCAGACGGTAGGCCAAAACCACACAGAGTTTGGATCAATTTTATAGCAGAATCAATCAACTTTTCAGATAATCAAAGTTTTTTACAACCAAAATTAAGATACTTAAGTTATGTGAAAAACCAACAGCAACACCTGAAAAAACCTTAAAATAAAAATTACTTCCTTAATAAGTTCCTAAAAAACAAGTTCTGCCAAAGAAAATAAACCCAACTTTTCCCGAGTTTTTAAAGTAAAAATATCGAAAAAAAAAATCTCA
>NW_023007911.1:0-528 GCF_900245975.1 Drosophila guanche | reverse complement strand
CGAAAAGCTTTGAAATGCAAAAATGTGGATTGTTGTGATATTTTTTTTTCGAAATTTTGACTTTAAAAACTCGAGAAAAGTTGGATTTATTTTCTATGGCAGAACTTGTTTTTTAAGAACTAGCAATTTTGTAATTTTTAGTTTAAGGTTTTTTCAGAGGTTGCGTTTTGTTTTTTCACATAACCTAAATATCTTACTTTTGGTTGTAAAAAACTTTAATTATTTGAAAAGTTGATTGATTCTGCTATAAAATGGATCCAAACTCTGTGTGGTTTTGGCCTACCGTCTCGAAAAGCTTTGAAATGCAAAAATGTGGATTGTTGTGATATTTTTTTTTTCGAAATTTTGACTTTAAAAACTTGAGAAAAGTTGGATTTATTTTCTATGGCAGAACTTGTTTTTTAAGAACTAGCAATTTTGTAATTTTTAGTTTAAGGTTTTTTCAGAGGTTGCGGTTCGTTTTTTCACATAACTTAAGTATCTTAAATTTGTTTGTAAAAAACTTTGATTATCTGAAAAGTTGATTGA
>NW_023007910.1:0-528 GCF_900245975.1 Drosophila guanche | reverse complement strand
AGGTCCCAGCTAAACCTGAGGACAAACCCAAGTCTCCTCTTGACTTAGTTAAGCCAAGTCCAATAGTGTATTCAGACGAGGAAAGTGATGAGGAATATGGTGTTCCCAGACCCCAAGAAAAGCCCGCTAGCCAGCCAATTCCTTCGGCAGTTCCTTCTGTAGTGGTTGCAGATAAATCTCCGCTTAAACCTGAAGATACACCTAAACCATTTGACTTGAAAGACGACAAGGTCCCAGCTAAACCTGAGGGCAATCCCAAGTCTCCTCTTGACTTAGTTAAGCCAAGTCCAATAGTGTTTTCAGACGAGGAAAGTGATGAGGAATATGGGGTTCCCAGACCCCAAGAAAAGCCCGCTAGCCAGCCAATTCCTTCGGCAGTTCCTTCTGTAGTGGCTGCAGATAAATCTCCGCTTAAACCAGTAGATAAACCTAAACCATTTGACTTGAAAGACGACAAGGTCCCAGCTAAACCTGAGGGCAAACCCAAGTCTCCTCTTGACTTAGTTAAGCCAAGTCCAATAGTGTATT
>NW_023007909.1:0-529 GCF_900245975.1 Drosophila guanche | reverse complement strand
AGCATGATTTGATTATGAAGAAACGATAATGTACGATATGATATAGTGTACTGTATGGCCTTTCATATGAAATGGGCATTGTATTGATATAAATACAAAATGTATAATGGCTTTGATGGTTGATTGGGCATGTTTCCCATATACATGTATAATATAACTTCAGCATGATTTGATTATGAAGAAACGATAACGTATGATATGATATAGTGTACTGTATGGCCTTTCATATGAAATGGGCATTGTATTGAAATAAATACAAAATGTATAATGGCTTTGATGGTTGATTGGGCATGTTTCCCATATACATGTATAATATAACTTCAGTATGATTTGATTATGAAGAAACGATAAGGTACGATATAATATACTGTACTGTATGGCCTTTCATATGAAATGGGCATTGTATTGATATAAATACAAAATGTATAATGGCTTTGATGGTTGATTGGGCATGTTTCCCATATACATGTATAATATAACTTCAGCATGATTTGATTATGAAGAAACGATAATGTACGATATGATATAG
>NW_023007908.1:0-529 GCF_900245975.1 Drosophila guanche | reverse complement strand
AAGTCGGGTTTATTTTCTATGGCAGAACTTGTTTTTTAGGAACTAGCAATTTTGTTATTTTTAGTTTAAGGTTTTTTCAGAGGTTGCGGTTTGTGTTTTTACATAACTTAAGTATCTTAGATCTGGTTGCAAAAAACTTTGATTATCTGAAAAGTTGATTGATACTGCTATAAAATGGATCCAAACTGTTTGTGGTTTTGGCCTACCGTCTGGGTAAAGCTTTGAAATGCAAAAATGTTGATTGATGTGAGATTTTTTTTTTCGATTTTTTATTTTAAAAACTCGGGAAAAGTCGGGTTTATTTTCTATGGCAGAACTTGTTTTTTTAGGAACTTATTAAGGTTGTAATTTTTAGTTTAAGGTTTTTTCAGAGATTGCGGTTTGTTTTTTTACCTAAGTTAAGTATCTTAGATCTGGTTGCAGAAAACTTTGATTATCTGAAAAGTTGATTGATACTGCTATGAAAAGGATCCAAACTCTGTGTGATTTTGGGCTACCGTCTCGGAAACGCTTTGAAATGCAAAAATGT
>NW_023007907.1:0-529 GCF_900245975.1 Drosophila guanche | reverse complement strand
ACCAAAATTAAGATACTTAAGTTGTGTGAAAAAACAAACCGCAACCTCTGAAAAAACCTTAAACTTAAAACTACTTCCTTAATAAGTTCTTAAAAAACAAGTTCTGCCATAGAAAATAAACCCGAGTTTTTAAAGTCAAAATTTCGTACAATATACCTCACAAAAATCAACATTTTTGCATTTCAAAGCTTTACCCAGAAAGTAGGCCAAAACCACACATAGTTTGGATCCATTTTATAGCAGAATCAATCAACTTTTCAGATAACCAAAGTTTTTTGCAACCAGATCTAAGATACTTAAGTTATGCAAAAAAACAAACCGCAACCTCTGAAAAAACCTTAAACTAAAAATTACAACCTTAATAAGTTCCTAAAAAACAAGTTCTGTCATAGAAAATAAACCCGACTTTTCCCGAGTTTTTAAAGTAAAAATATCGAAAAAAAAAAATCGGACATCAATCAACATTTTTGCATTTCAAAGCTTTACCCAGACGGTAGGCCAAAACCACAAACAGTTTGGATCCATTTTA
>NW_023007906.1:0-529 GCF_900245975.1 Drosophila guanche | reverse complement strand
TTTTCAGATAATTAAAGTTTTTTACAACCAAAATTAAGATATTTAAGTTATGTGAAAAAACAAAACGCAACCTCTGAAAAAACCTTAAACTAAAAATTACATCCTTAATAAGCTCCTAAAAAACAAGTTCTGCCATAGAAAATAAACCCGACTTTTCCCGAGTTTTTAAAGTAAGAATATCGAAAACAAAAAATCTCGCAACAATCCACATTTTTGCATTTCAAATCCTTACCCAGGCGGAAGGCCAAATCCACAAACAGTTTGGATCCATTTTATAGCAGTATCAATCAACTTTTCAGATAATCAAAGTTTTTTACAACCAAAATTAAAATACTTAAGTTATGTGAAAAAACAAACCGCAATCTATGAAAAATCAAAGTAATCAAAGTTCTTTACAACCAGGTCTAAGATGGTTAAGTTATGTGAAAAAACAAACCGCTACTTCTAAAAAACCTTAAACAAAAAAGTAACAAACCTTGACAATTTTTAAAAGAAAAGTTCTTCCATAGAAAATAAACCCGACTTTTCC
>NW_023007905.1:0-529 GCF_900245975.1 Drosophila guanche | reverse complement strand
GGGGGGGGGGTGGTTTAAAGTCGGCAGAGGCAGAGGGACGGCAGAGGCAGAGGCCGAGTGAAGCAGAGTGTGAATGAGAGAATGTGAAAAGAGCAACAAAAGCTGCAGGACAGTGTGGGTTTAGCCACTGCTAATTAATTTCTTCTTTCTGGCTATAATAATGATCCAATCGGAACCCAATTTGGTGATCTGATAGATATGGCCATTTCCTACAGAATGGCGTTTTTAGTTTTCTTCTTTCTTTAAAATTGTAGATTTGGGAGGTTTTCGCCCTTTTGCGGGGGCGGAATGGGGCGGGGCACATTTTTTAAATACACTTGTAACAATGTGAGCATACAGAAGTCTGGATGCAAAATTTTGTGGCTCTAGCTTTTATAGTCTCTGAGATTCAGGTGCTCAACAAGACGGACGGACAGACGGACAGACAGACGGGCTCAATCGACTCGGCTATTGATGGTGATCAAGAATATATACACTTTATGGGGTCGGAAACGATTCCTTCTGTGTGTTACATACATTAACTTTGTGA
>NW_023007904.1:0-529 GCF_900245975.1 Drosophila guanche | reverse complement strand
TTTAAGGTTTTTTCAGACTTTGCGGTTTGATTTTTCACATAACTTAAGTATCTTAGATCTGGTTGTAAAAAACTTTGATTATCTGAAAAGTTGATTGATACTGCTATAAAATGAATCCAAACTCTATGTGGTTTTGGCATACCGCCTGGGTAAAGCTTTGAAATGCAAAAATGTTGATTGTTGTGAGATTTTTTTTTTTAATCAGTTTTCTCAGAGGTTGCGGTTTGTTTTATCACATATTTTAAGTATCTTAATTTTGGTTGTAAAAAACTTTGATTATCTGAAAAGTTGATTAATACTACTATAAAATGGATCCAAACTCTGTGTGGTTTTGGCCTACCGTCTGGGTAAAGCTTTGAAATGCAAAAATGTTGATTATTGTGAGATTTTTGTTTTCGAAATTTTTACTTTAAAAACTCGCGAAAAGTCGGGTTTATTTTCTATGGCAGAACTTGTTTTTTAAGAACTTATTAAGGATATAACTTTTAGTTTACGGCTTTTTCAGAGGTTGCGGTTTGTTTTTTCACAT
>NW_023007903.1:0-529 GCF_900245975.1 Drosophila guanche | reverse complement strand
TTTCCGAGACCGTAGGCCAAAACCACAAACAGTTTGGATCCATTTTATAGCAGTATCAATCAACTTTTCAGATAATCAAAGTTTTTTACAACCAAAATTAAGATACTTAAGTTATGTGAAAAAACAAACCGCAACCTCTGAAAAAACCTTAAACTAAAAATTACAAAATTGCTAGATCTTAAAAAACAAGTTCTGCCATAGAAAATATAACCAACTTTTCCCGAGTTTTTAAAGTCAAAATTTCGAAAAAAAAAATCTCACAACAATCAACATTTTTGCATTTCAAAGCTTTTCCGAGACGGTATGCCAAAACCACTCATAGTTTGGATCCATTTTATAGCAGTATCAATCAAATTTTCAGATAATCAAAGTTTTTTACAACCACAGTTAAGATACTTAAGTTATGTGAAAAAACAAACCGAAACCTCTGAAAAAACTTCTTAAAAACAAGTTCTGCTATAGAAAATAAAACCAACTTTTCCCGAGTTTTTAAAGTCAAAATTTCGAAGAAAAAAAAATCTCACAACAA
>NW_023007902.1:0-529 GCF_900245975.1 Drosophila guanche | reverse complement strand
TAGATTTGCAGGACAGTGTGGGTTTAGCCACTGCTAATTAATTTCTTCTTTCTGGCTATAATAATGATCCAATCGGATCCCAATTTGGTGATCTGATAGATATGGCCATTCCCTACAGAATGGTGTTTTTTGTTTTCTTTTATCTTTAAAATTGTAGATTTGGGAGGTTTTAGCCCTTTTGCGGGGGCGGAAGGGGGCGTGGCACATTTTTTAAATACACTTGTAACAGTGTGAGCATACAGAAGTCTGGATGCAAAGTTTGGTAGCTCTAGCTTTTATAGTCTCTGAGATTCAGGTGCTCAACAAGACGGACGGTCGGACAGACGGACAGACAGACAGGGCTCAATCGACTCGGCTTATGATGGTGATCAAGAATACATACACTTTATGGGGTCGGAAACGATTCCTTCTGTGTGTTACATACATTAACTTTGTGCACAAATACAATATACCCTATTTACTCTTAGACTACCGGGTATAAAACAAATATAAGCTGCGTGAGGGGGGGGGGGGGGGGGGGGGTGAAAGG
>NW_023007901.1:0-529 GCF_900245975.1 Drosophila guanche | reverse complement strand
AGTGTGGGTTTAGCCACTGCTAATTAATTTCTTCTTTCTGGCTATAATAATGATCCAATCGGATCCCAATTTATTGATCTGATAGATATGACCATTCCCTACAGAATGGCGTTTTTAGTTTTCTTCTATCTTTAAAATTGTAGATTTGGGAGGTTTTCGCCCTTTTGCGGGGCGGAATGGGGCGGGGCACATTTTTTAAATACACTTGTAACAGTGTGAGCATAGTTGTATGGAGCTGGATGCAAAGTTTGGTAGCTCTAGCTTTTATAGTCTCTGAGATTCAGGTGCTCAACAAGACGGACGGACAGACGGAAGGACAGACGGACGGATAGACAGGGCTCAATCGACTCGGCTATTGATGGTGATCAAGAATATATACACTTTATGGGGTCGGAAACGATTCCTTCTGTGTGTTACATACATTAACTTTGTGCACAAATACAATATACCCTATTTACTCTTCGACTACCGGGTATAAAACAAATATAAGCTGCGTGAGGGAGGGGGGTGCTTAAAAGTCGGCAGATGC
>NW_023007900.1:0-529 GCF_900245975.1 Drosophila guanche | reverse complement strand
ACCCGAATTTTCTCGAGTTTTTAAAGTAAAAATTTCGAAAACAAAAAATCTCACAACAATAAGCATTTTTGCATTTTAAAGCTTAACCGAGACGGTAGGCCAAAACCACACAGAGTTTGGATCCATTTTATAGCAGTATCAATCAACTTTTCAGATAATCAACGTTTTTTTACAACCACAATTAAGATACTTAAGTTATGTGAAAAAACAAACAGCAACCTCTGAAAAAACCTTAAACTAAAAATGACATCCTTAATAAGTTCCTAAAAAACTAGTTCTGCCATAGAAAATAAACCCGACTTTTCCCGAATTTTTAAGGTAAAAATTTGGAAAAAAAAATCTCACAACAATCAACAATTTTGCATTACCTAGACGGTAGGCCAAAACCACACAGAGTTTGGATCCATTTTATAGCAGAATCAATCAACTTTTCAGATAATCAAAGTTTTTTGCAACCAGATTTAAGATACTTAAGTTATGAAAAAAAACAAAACGCAACCACTGAAAAAACGTTAAACTAAAAATGACA
>NW_023007899.1:0-529 GCF_900245975.1 Drosophila guanche | reverse complement strand
CTTAAAAGAAAAGTTCTGCCATAGAAAATAAACCCTAATGTTCCCGAGTTTTTCAAGTCAATATTTCGACAATAAAAATCTCACAACAACCAACATTTTTGCATTTCAAATCTTTACCCAGACGGTAGGCCAAAACCACACACAGTTTGGATCAATTTTTTAGCAGTATCAATCAACTTTTAGATAATCAAAGTTTTTTTGCAACCAGATCTAAGATACTTAAGTTATGTGAAAAAACAGACCGCAACCTCTGAAAAATCTTTAAATTAAAAATTACATCTTCAATAAGTTCCTAAAAAAAAGTTCTGCCATAGAAAATAAACCCGACCTTTCCCGAGTTTTTAAAGTCAATATTTCGACAATAAAAATCTCACAACAACCAACATTTTTGCATTTCAAAGCTTTACCCAGACGGTGACGAAATCCACACACAGTTTGGATCAATTTTTTAGCAGTATCAATCAACTTTTTAGATAATCAAAGTTTTTTGCAACCAGATCTAAGATACTTAAGTTATGTGAAAAAACAA
>NW_023007898.1:0-529 GCF_900245975.1 Drosophila guanche | reverse complement strand
AAAAAATCTTACAACAATCCACATTTTTGCATTTCAAAGCTTTTCCGAGACGGTAGGCCAAAACCACACAGAGTTTGGATATATTTTATAGCAGTATCAATCAATTTTTCAGATAATCAAAGTTTTTTGCAACCAGATCTTAGATACTTAAGTTATGTGAAAAAAACAAACCGCAACCTCTGAAAAAAACATAAAACAAAAAATTACAAAATTGTTAGTTCTTAAAAAACAAGTTCTGCCATAGAAAATAAACCCGACTTTTCCCGAGTTTTTAAAGTCAAAATTTCGAAAACAAAAAATCTCACAACAATCAAAATTGTTGCATTTCAAAGCTTTACCCAGACGGTAGGCCAAAACCACACAGATTTTGGATCCATTTTATAGCAGTATCAATCAACTTTTCAGATAATCAAAGTTTTTTACAACGAAAATTAAAATACTTAAGTTATGTGAGAAAACAAACCGCAACCTCTAAAAAAACCTTAAACTAAAAATTACAAAAATGATAGTTCTTAAAAATCAAGTTCTG
>NW_023007897.1:0-529 GCF_900245975.1 Drosophila guanche | reverse complement strand
CCCTTAACAGTCATTTGCTCTCGTATTTTAATACAAGAAACACACAAACACTTGTATACATATCAAACCATATAAAGTATCAGACATTGCCATCTAGGTATTTTCCCCATATCATATGTAAGGACAAATTTTAAATTGTTCATCATATGAAATATACCAAGCACGACACCACTCCCTATAGAGGTTTTTGCCACGGCTTCCGCAAATCGGGTGCCTTCAATAGGGAGTGCCTCTTAATAGTCATTTGTTCTCGTATTTTAATACAAGAAACACGCAAACACTTCAATATTATTCGTATATAGTAACAATTATATACATTTCAAACCATAAAAAGTATCAGACATTGCCATCTAGGTATTTTCCCTATATCATATGTAAGGGCAAATTTTAAATTCTTCATCATATGAAATATACCAAGCACGACACCACTCCCTATAGAGGTTTTTTGCCACGGCTTCCGCAAATCGGGTGCCTTCAATAGGGAGTGCCTCTTAGTAGTCATTTGTTTTCGTATTTTAATACAAGAAAC
>NW_023007896.1:0-529 GCF_900245975.1 Drosophila guanche | reverse complement strand
TGGCCTACCGTCTGGATAAGCCTTTAAAATGCAAAAATGTTAATTGATGTGAGATTTTTTTTTCCGATATTTTTACTTTAAAAACTCGGGAAAAGTTGGGTTTATTTTCTTTGGCAGAACTTGTTTTTTAGGAACTTATTAAGGAAGTAATTTTTAGTTTAAGGTTTTTTCAGATGTTGCGGTTGGTTTTTCACATAACATAAGTATCTTAGATCTGGTTGCAAAAAAATTTTGATTATCTGAAAATTTGATTGATTCTGCTATAAAATGGATCCAAACTCTGTGTGGTTTTGGCCTACCGTCTCGGAAAAGCTTTGAAATGCAAAAATTTGGATTGTTGTGAGATTTTTTTTTTTTCGAATTTTTGACTTTAAAAACTCGGGAAAAGTTGGTTTTATTTTCTATGGCAGAACTTGTTTTTTAAGAACTAGCAATTTTGTAATTTTTAGTTTAAGGTTTTTTCAGAGGTTTCGGTTTGTTTTTTCACATAACTTAAGTATCTTAACTGTGGTTGTAAAAAACTTTGATT
>NW_023007895.1:0-529 GCF_900245975.1 Drosophila guanche | reverse complement strand
ATTTTGTTTGTAAAAAACTTTGATTATCTGAAAAGTTGATTGATACTGCTATAAAATGGAACCAAACTGTTTGTGGAGTTGGCCTACCGCCTGGGTAAGGATTTGAAATGCAAAAATGTTGATTGATGTGAGATTTTTTTTTTTTTCGATATTTTTACTTTAAAAACTCGGGAAAAGTCGCGTTTATTTTCTATGGCAGAACTTGTTTTTTAGGAACTTATTAAGGATGTAATTTTTAGATTAAGGTTTTTTCAGAGGTTGCGGTTTGTTTTTTCACATAACTTAAGAATCTGAATTTTGGTTGCAAAAAAACTTTGATTATCTGAAAAGTTGATTGATTCTGCTATAAAATGGATCCAAACTCTGGGTGGTTTTGGCCTACCGTCTCGAAAAAGCTTTGAAATGCAAAAATGTTGATTGTTGTAAGATTTTTTTTTTTCGAAATTTTGACTTTAAAAACTCGGGAAAAGTTGGTTTTATTTTCTATTTCAGAACTTGTTTTTTTAAGAACTATCAATTTTGTAATTTT
>NW_023007894.1:0-529 GCF_900245975.1 Drosophila guanche | reverse complement strand
CCCCCCTTTCGCAGCTTATATTTGTCTTATACCCGGTACTCGAAGAGTAAATAGGGTATATTGTATTTGTGCACAAAGTTAATGTATGTAACACACAGAAGGAATCGTTTCCGACCCCATAAAGTGTATATATTATTGATCACCATCAATAGCCGAGTCGATTGAGCCCTGTCTGTCTGTCCGTCTGTCCGTCCGTCTGTCCGTCTGTCCGTCCGTCTTGTTGAGCACCTGAATCTCAGAGACTATAAAAGCAAGAGCCACCAAATTATGCATCCAGACTTCTGTAAGCTTACACTGTTACAAGTGTATTTAAAAAATGTGCCCGCCCCATTCCGCCCCCGCAAAAGGGCGAAAACCTCCCAAATCTACAATTTTAAAGATAAAAGAAAACTAAAAACGCCATTCTGTAGGGAATGGCCATATCTATCAGATCAATAAATTGGGATCCGATTGGATCATTATTATAGCCAGAAAGAAGAAATTAATTAGCAGTGGCTAAACCCACACTGTCCTGCAGCTTTTGTTGTTC
>NW_023007893.1:0-529 GCF_900245975.1 Drosophila guanche | reverse complement strand
AACTGTGTGGTTTTGGCCTACCGTCCGGGTAAAGCTTTGAAATGCAGAAATGTTGATTGATGTGAGATTTTTTTTTCAATATTTTTACTTTAAAAACTCGGGAGAAGTCGGGTTTATTTTCTATGGCAGAACTTGTTTTTTAGGAACTTATTAAGGATGTAATTTTTAGTTTAAGGTTTTTTCAGAGGTTGTGGTTTGTCTTTTCACATAACTTAAGTATCTTAATTTTGGTTGTAAAAAACTTTGATTATCTGAAAAGTTAATTGATCCTACTATAAAATGGATCCAAACTGTGTGGTTTTGGCCTACCGTCCGGGTAAAGCTTTGAAATGCAGAAATGTTGATTGATGTGAGATTTTTTTTTTCAATATTTTTACTTTAAAAACTCGGGAAAAGTCGGGTTTATTTTCTATGGCAGAACTTGTTTTTAGGAACTTATTAAGGATGTAATTTATAGTTTAAGGTCTTTTCAGAGGTAGCGGTTTGTTTTTTCACATAACTTAAGTACCTTAGATCTGGTTGTAAAAAA
>NW_023007892.1:0-529 GCF_900245975.1 Drosophila guanche | reverse complement strand
GCCATAGAAAATAAAACCAACTTTTCCCGAGTTTTTAAAGTCAAAATTTCGAAAAAAAAATCTCACAACAATCAACATTTTTGTATTTCAAAGGCTTATCCAGACGGTAGGCCAAAACCACTCAGTTTGGATCCATTTTATAGCAGTGTCAATCAACTTTTCAGATAATCAAAGTTTTTTACAACAAAAATTAAGATACCTAAGTTATGTGAAAAAACAAACCGCAACCTCTGAAAAAACCTTAAACTAAAAATTACAAAATTGCTAGTTCTTAAAAAAACAAGTTCTGCCATAGAAAATAAAACCAACTTTTCCAAGTTTTTAAAGTCAAAATTTAAAAAAAAAAAATCTCACAACAATTCACATTTTTGCATTTCAAAGCTTTTCCGAGACGGTAGGCCAAAACCACACAGAGTTTGGATCCATTATATAGCAGTATCAATCAACTTTTCAGATAATCAAAATTTTTTACAACCAAAATTCAGATTCTTAAGTTATGTGAAAAAACAAACCGCAACCTCTGAAAAAA
>NW_023007891.1:0-529 GCF_900245975.1 Drosophila guanche | reverse complement strand
GGGAGTCGAGATCGCGGATTTCCAAGGCGACCACCTTCGATTCCTCTGACAGCGCTCGCACTGCCGCTGCGTCGCCAAGTACGCGGGCGATGCTCTCCTTCATGGTCTCAGCGCTCTCTGAGCTGTCTTTTGCCACCTCCAACAGAAGATTGCCGTTGAAGGTGCGGCGTACCCTGGAAACGCAGCTTCCCAGGTCCGAGAGCTGGTTGTCCTCCCTCCTGGTCACCATGGCCAATACCTCGCTGTACGTCTTGCCGCCAGCTTGCACTACGACCGCGTCGGGGCGTGCGCGGTGCGCTATCCTCGTCTTCTTGGCCACCACCCTCCACACGCTGTCGTGGTTCTCATGGCTGTCTCGCTGGCTGGGGGCTTTGTGCGCCGCCTTCTGTTCGTGTGCCTTGCTCTGGGCCTTTTTCGGACGCTTCGTGTGTGCGCCTTTGAGACCTGCTGGGCGCATAAGCGTGGGAGCCTGCTCCCCAACAGGGCCATCCGACACAACCGGCTGGCTTAGCCTTCGCCACGGCTCGGT
>NW_023007890.1:0-529 GCF_900245975.1 Drosophila guanche | reverse complement strand
TGTCCGTCCGTCTTGTTGAGCACCTGAATCTCAGAGACTATAAAAGCTAGAGCCACCAAATTTTGCATCCTGAATTCTGTATGCTCACACTGTTACAAGTGTATTTAAAAAATGTGCCCCGCCCCCTTCCGCCCCCGCAAAAGGGCGAAAACCTCCCAAATCTACAATTTTAAAGATAGAAGAAAACTAAAAACGCCATTCTGTAGGGAATGCTCATATCTATCAGATCAATAAATTGGGATCCGATTGGATTATTATTATAGCCAGAAAGAATAAATTAATTAGCAGTGGCTAAACCCACACTGTCCTGCAGCTTTTGTTGTTCTTTTGACATTCTCTCATTCACACTCTGCTTCACTCGGCCTCTGCCTCTGCCGTCCCTCTGCCTCTGCCGACTTTTAACCACCCCCCACCCCCCCTCACGCAGCTTATATTTGCTTTATACCCGGTAGTCGAAGAGTAAATAGGGTATATTGTATTTGTGCACAAAGTTAATGTATGTAACACACAGAAGGAATCGTTTCCGACC
>NW_023007889.1:0-529 GCF_900245975.1 Drosophila guanche | reverse complement strand
GAAATGGGCATTGTATTGATATAAATACAAAATGTATAGTGGCTTTGATGGTTGATTGGGCATGTTTCCCATATACATGTATAATATAACTTCAGCATGATTTGATTATGAAGAAACGATAATGTACGCTTTGATTTACTATACTGTATGGCCTTTCATATGAAATGGGCATTGTATTGATATAAATACAAAATGTATATTGGTTATGATTGCTGATTGGGCATGTTTCCCATATACATGAATAATATAACTTCAGCATGATTTGATTATGAAGAAACGATAATGTACGATATGATATAGTGTACTGTATGGCCTTTTATATGAAATAGACATTGTGTTGATATAAATACAACATGTAAATTGGTTATGATGGTGATTGGGCATGTTTCCCATATACATGTATAATATAACTTCAGCATGATTTGATTATGAAGAAACGATAATGTACGATATGATATACTGTACTGTATGGCCTTTTATATGAAATAGGCATTGTATTGATATAAATACAAAATGTATAATGGTTATA
>NW_023007888.1:0-529 GCF_900245975.1 Drosophila guanche | reverse complement strand
CAAATCGGGTGATTACAATCGAGAGTGCCTCTTACCAGTCATTTGTTCTCGTATTTTAATACAAGAAACACACAAACACTTCAATAGTATTCGTATATAGTAACAATTATATACATATCCAACCAAATAAAGTATCAGACATTGCCGGCTAGGTATTTTCCCCATACCATATGTAAGGACAAATTTTAAATTGTTCATCATATGAAATATACCAAGCACGACATCACTCCCTATAAACGTTATCGTCTATAAAGTATCAGACATTGCCATCTAGGTATTTTCCCCATATCATATGTAAGGACAAATTTTAAATTGTTCATCACATGAAAAATACCAAGCACGACACCACTCCCTATAGAGGTTTTTTGCCACGGCTTCCGCAAATCGGGTGCCTTCAATAGGGAGTGCCTCTTAGTAGTCATTTGTTCTCGTATTTTAATACAAGAAACACACAAACACTTCAATATTATTCGTAAATAGAAACAATTATATACATATCAAACCATATAAAGTATCAGACATTGCCATC
>NW_023007887.1:0-529 GCF_900245975.1 Drosophila guanche | reverse complement strand
TACGAAATTTTGACTTTAAAAACTCGTGTTTTTTTTCTATGGCAGAACTTGTTTTTTAAGAACTTATTAAGAAAGTAATTTTAAGTTTAAGGGTTTTTCAGAGGTTGTGGTTTGTTTTTTTACATAACTTAAGTATCTTAATTTTGGTTGTAAAAAACTTTGATTATCTGAAAAGTTGATTGATACTTCTATAAAATGGATCCAAACTGTGTGGTATTGGCCTACCGTCTGGGTAAAGCTTTGAAATGCAAAAATGTTGATTGATGTGAGATTTTTTTTTTTTCGATATTTTTACTTTAAAAACTCCGGAAAAGTTGGGTTTATTTTCTTTGGCAGAACTTGTTTTTTAGGAACTTATTAAGGATGTTATTTTTAGTTTAAGGTTTTTTCAGAGGTTGCGGTTTGTTTTTTCACATAACTTAAGAATCTGAATTTTGGTTGTAAAAAACTTTGATTATCTGAAAAGTTGATTGATTCTGCTATAAAATGGATCCAAACTCTGTGTGGTTTTGGCCTACCGTCTGGATAA
>NW_023007886.1:0-529 GCF_900245975.1 Drosophila guanche | reverse complement strand
AACCTCTGAAAAAACCTTAACCTAAAAATTACAAAATTACTAGTTCTTAAAAAACAAGTTCTGCCATAGAAAATAAAACCGACTTTTCCCGAGTTTTTAAAGGCAAAATTTCGAGAAAAAAAAATCTCACAAAAATCAACATTTTTGCATTTCAAAGCTTTTCCGAGACGGTAGGCCAAAACCACTCAGAGTTTGGATCCATTTAATAGCAGTATCAATCAACTTTTCAGATAATCAAGGGTTTTTACAACCAAAATTAAGATAATTAAGTTATGTGAAAAAACGAACCGCAACCTCTGAAAAAACCTTAAACTAAAAATTACAAAATTTTAGTTCTTAAAAAACAAGTTCTGCCATAGAAAATAAAACCAACTTTTCCCGAGTTTTTAAAGTCAAAATTTCGAAAAAAAAAAATCTCACAACAATCCACATTTTTGCATTTCAAAGCTTTTCCGAGACGGTAGGCCAAAACCACTCAGAGTTTGGATCCATTTTATAGCAGTATCAATCAACTTTTCAGATAATCAAA
>NW_023007885.1:0-529 GCF_900245975.1 Drosophila guanche | reverse complement strand
TACAAAATACCTCACAAAAATAAACATTTTTGCATTTCAAAGCCTTGTCCAGACGGTAGGCCAAAACCACACAGATTTTGGATCCATTTTATAGCAGTATCAATCAGCTTTTCAGATAACCAAAGTTTTTACAACAAAAATTAAGATACTTAAGTTATGTGAAAAAACAAAGCGCTACTTCTAAAAAACCTTAAACAAAAAAGTACAATCTTTGAAAATACTTAAAAGAAAAGTTCTGCCATAGAAAATAAACCCGATTCTTCCCAAGTTTTTAAAGTCAAAATGTCGTAAAAAATACCTCGCAAAAATCAACATTTTTGCATTTCAAAACTTTGCCCAGACGGTAGGCCAAAACCACACAGAGTTTGAATCCACTTTATATCAGTATCAATCAACTTTTTCAGATAATCAGAGTTCTTTACAACCAGATCTAAGATACTTAAATTATGTGAAAAGACAAACCGTAACATCTGAAAAAACCTTTTACTTAAAATTACATCCTTAATAAGTTCTTAAAAAACTAGTTCTG
>NW_023007884.1:0-529 GCF_900245975.1 Drosophila guanche | reverse complement strand
AAAATCAAGTTCTGGCATAGAAAATAAAAACGACTTCTCCCGAGTTTTTAAAGTAAAAATTTCGAAAAAAAATCTCACAACAATCCACATTTTTGCATTTCAAAGCTTTACCCAGACGGTAGGCCAAAACCACACAGAGTTTGGATCCATTTTATAGCAGAATCAATCAACTTTTCAGATAATCAAAGTGTTATGTTAATGTTAATGTTATGTTATGGTAAAGTAGTTATGTGAAAAAAACAAACCGCAACCTCTGAAAAAAACATAAAACAAAATATTACAAAATTGTTAGTTCTTAAAAAACTAGTTCTGCCATAGAAAATAAACCCGACTTTTCCCGAGCTTTTAAAGTCAAAATTTCAAAAACAAAAAATCTCACAACAATCAAAATTGTTGCATTTCAAAGCTTTACCCAGACGGTAGGCCAAAACCACACACAGTTTGGATCCATTTTATAGCAGTATCAATCAACTTTTCAGATAATCAAAGTTTTTTACAACCAAAATTAAGATACTTAAGTTATGTGAAA
>NW_023007883.1:0-529 GCF_900245975.1 Drosophila guanche | reverse complement strand
AACCTTAAACTAAAAATTACTTCCTTAATAAGTTCCTAAAAAACAAGTTCTGCCAAAGAAAATAAACCCAACTTTTCCCGAGTTTTTAAAGTAAAAATATCGAAACAAAAAAAAATCTCACATCAATCAACATTTTTGCATTTCAAAGCTTTACCCAGACGGAAGGCCAAAACCACACAGTTTGGATCCATTTTAAAGAAGTATCAATCAACTTTTCAGATAATCAAAGTTTTTTACAACCAAAATTAAGATACTTAAGTTATGTGAAAAAACAAATCACAACCTCTGTAAAAACCTTAAACTAAAAATTACATCCTTAATAAGTTCCTAAAAAAACAAGTTCTGCCATAGAAAATAAACCCGACTTTTCCCGAGTTTTTAAAGTAATAATATCGAAAAAAAAATCTCACATCAATCAACATTTTTGCATTTCAAAGCTTTACCCAGACGGTAGGCCAAAACCACAAACAGTTTGGATCCATTTTATAGCAGTATCAATCAACTTTTCAGATAATCAAAGTTTTTTACA
>NW_023007882.1:0-529 GCF_900245975.1 Drosophila guanche | reverse complement strand
AGCGTTGTTAACACGAGCACTCCCGCTCACTATACCTGAAGACTGCTATCATCCTACTTTCGAAGTGTCGATAGATATTGGACCTACTGTATCGGATCGTGCGGGTAGGCTATCTGAACGCGTCCGCTGCTTTCGTAAAGCCGAGTTTACGAAGCTCAATAACTTAATTCGAAATTTTGATTGGTCCGCTCTATACTTGGGCAGTGACGTCATTGAAGGCACAAACATTTTTTATAATGTACTTGACACAATTTTTGACACGTGTGTCCCACTTTCATGTCCGACTAGATCTGCGAAACCTCCTTGGTTCACCAAAGAGTTATCCAGTCCAAAAAATCTAAAATCAAGACTATTTAAAAAATCTCAAGAAGTTGGTTCTCCCTCTTCTCTTTCTAATTACTTAATAGCTCGGTCAAACTTCACTGTTCTTAATGCTCAATGCTATAGGAACTACCTCCTTCGATGCAGGATACGTTTTTCAAAGGACCCTAAACAGTTTTACAGCTTCGTAAACAGTAAGCGTAGAACG
>NW_023007881.1:0-529 GCF_900245975.1 Drosophila guanche | reverse complement strand
AAAACGAACCGCAACCTCTGAAAAAACCTTAAACTAAAAATTACAAAGTTACTATTTCTTAAAAAACAAGTTCTGCCATAGAAAATAAAACCGACTTTTCCCAAATTTTAAAGTAAAAATTTCGGAAAAAAAAAATCTCACATCAATCAACATTTTTGCATTTCAAAGCTTTTCCGAGACCGTAGGCCAAAACCACACAGAGTTTGGATCCATTTTATAGCAGAATCAATCAACTTTTCAGATAATCAAAGTTTTTTACAACCAAAATTAAGATACTTAAGTTATGTGAAAAACCAACAGCAACATCTGAAAAAACCTTAAAATAAAAAGTACTTCCTTAATAAGTTCCTAAAAAACAAGTTCTGCCAAAGAAAATAAACCCAACTTTTCCCGAGTTTTTAAAGTAAAAATATCGAAAAAAAAAATCTCACATCAATCAACATTTTTGTATTTCAAAGGCTTATCCAGACGGTAGGCCAAAACCACTCAGTTTGGATCCATTTTATAGCAGTGTCAATCAACTTTTCAG
>NW_023007880.1:0-529 GCF_900245975.1 Drosophila guanche | reverse complement strand
TTGGTCTACCGTCTGGGAAAAGCTTTGAAATGCAAAAATGTTGATTTTTGTGAGGTATTTTTTACGAAATGTTGACTTTAAAAACTCGGGAAGAGTCGGGTTATTTTCTATGGCAAAACCTTTTTTTAGGAACTTATTAAAGATGTCATTTTTAATTTAAGGTTTTTTTAGAAGTAGCGGTTTGTTTTTTCACATAACTAAAGTTTCTTAGATCTTGTTGCAAAAAACTTTTATTATCTGTAAAGTTGATTGATACTGCTATAAAATGGATCCAAACTGTGTGTGGTTGTGGCCTACCGTCTGGGTAAAGCTTTGAAATGCAAAAATGTGGATTTATGTGAGGTATTTTTCACGACATTTTGACTTTACAAATTCGGGAACAGTCGGGTTTATTTTCTATGGCAGAACTTTTCTTTTAAGAATTTTCAAAGTTTGTACTTTTTTGTTTAATGTTTTTTTCAGAGATTGCGGTTTGTTTTCTCACATAACTTAAGTATCTTAGATCTGGTTGCAAAAAACTTTGATTATC
>NW_023007879.1:0-529 GCF_900245975.1 Drosophila guanche | reverse complement strand
AAAATTCTTAAAAGAAAAGTTCTGCCATAGAAAATAAACCCGACTTTTCCCGAGTTTTTAAAGTAAAAATTTCGTACAAAATACCTCACAACAAATCAACATTTTTGCATTTAAAGCCTTTACCCAGACGGTAGGCCAAAACAACACAGAGTTTAGATCCATTTTATAGCAGTATCAATCAACTTTTCAGATAATCAAAGTTCTTTACAACCAGATCTAAGATACTTAAGTTATGTGAAAAATCAGATCGCAACCTCTGAAAAAACCTTAAACTTAAAATTACTTCCTTAATAAGTTTCTAAAAAACAAGTTCTGCCATAGAAAATAAAACCGACTTTTCCCGGGTTTTTAAAATAAAAATTTCGAAAACCAAAAATGTCACAACAATCAACATTTTTGCATTTCATAGCTTTACCCAGACGGTAGGCCAAAACCACAAACAGTTTGGATGCATTTTATAGCAGTATCAATCAACTTTTCAGATAATCAAGGTTTTTTACAACCAAAATTAAGATACTTAAGTTATATG
>NW_023007878.1:0-529 GCF_900245975.1 Drosophila guanche | reverse complement strand
GAATTTATTAAGAAAGTAATTTTTTGTTTAAGGTTTTTTCATAGCTTAAGTATCTTAGATCTGGTTGCAAAAAAACGTTGATTATCTGAAAAGATGATTGATACTGCTATAAAATGGATCCAAACTCTGTGTGGTTTTGGCCTACCGTCTGGGTAAAGCTTTGAAATGCAAAAATGTTGATTTTTGTGAGGTATTTTGTTCGAAATTTTTACTTTAAAAACTCGGGAAAAGTCGGGTTTATTTTCTATGGCAGAACTTTTCTTTTAAGAATTTTCAAAGATTGTATTTTTTTGTTTAAGGTTTTCTAGAAGTAGCGCTTTGTTTTTTCAAATAACTTAAGTATCTTAATTTTTGTTGTAAAAACTTTGGTTATCTGAAAAGCTGATTGATACTGCTATAAAATGGATCCAAAATCTGTGTGGTTTTGGCCTACCGTCTGGGTAAAGGCTTTAAATGCAAAAATGTTGATTTTTGTGAGGTATTTAGTACGAAATTTTGAATTTAAAAATTCGGGAAAAGTCGGGATTAT
>NW_023007877.1:0-529 GCF_900245975.1 Drosophila guanche | reverse complement strand
AGTCATTTGTTCTCGTATTTTAATAAAAGAAACACACAAAAACTTCAATATTATTCGTATATAGTAACACTTATATACATATCCAACCAAATAAAATATCAGACATTGCCATCTAGGTATTTTCCCCATACCATATGAAAGGACAAATTTTAAATTGTTCATCATATGAAATATAGCAAGCACGACACCACTCCCTATAAAGGTTTTTTGCCACGGCTTCCGCAAATCGGGTGCCTTCAATAGGGAGTGCCTCTTAGTAGTCATTTGTTCTCGTATTATAATAAAAGAAACACACAAACACTTCAATATTATTCGTATATAGTAACAATTATATACATATCAAACCATATAAAGTATCAGACATTGCCGGCTAGGTATTTTCCCCATATCATATGCAAAGACAAATTTTAAATTTTTCATCATATGAAATATACCAAGCACGACACCACTCCCTATAGAGGTTTTTTGCCACGGCTTCCGCAAATCGGGTGCCTTCAATAGGGAGTGCCTCTTACCAGTCATTTGTTCT
>NW_023007876.1:0-529 GCF_900245975.1 Drosophila guanche | reverse complement strand
GTTCGAATTTTCACATAACTTAAGTATCTTAATTTTGGTTGTAAAAAATTTTGATTATCTGAAAAGTTGATTGATACTGCTATAAAGTGGATCCAAACTCTGTGTGGTTTTGGCCTACCGTCTCGGAAAAGCTTTGAAATGCAAAAATGTGGATTGTTGTGAGATTTTTTTTCTCGAAATTTTGACTTTAAAAACTCGGGAAAAGTCGGTTTTATTTTCTATGGCAGAACTTGTTTTTTAAGAACTAGCAATTTTGTAATTTTTAGTTTAAGGTTTTTTCAGAGGTTGCGGTTCGAATTTTCACATAACTTAAGTATCTTAATTTTGGATGTAAAAAACTTTGATTATCTGAAAAGTTGATTGATACTGCTATTAAATGGATCCAAACTGTTTGTGGTTTTGGCCTACGGTCTCGGAAAAGCTTTGAAATGCAAAAATGTTGATTGTTGTGAGATTTTTTTTTTTCGAAATTTTGGCTTTAAAAACTCGGGAAAAGTCGGTTTTATTTTCTATAGCAGAACTTGTTTTT
>NW_023007875.1:0-529 GCF_900245975.1 Drosophila guanche | reverse complement strand
GTGGTTTAAAGTCGGCAGAGGCAGAGGGACGGCAGAGCCAGAGGCCGAGTGAAGCAGAGTGTGAATGAGGGAATGTGAAAAGAACAACAAAAGCTGCAGGACAGTGTGGGTTTAGGCACTGCTAATTAATTTCTTCTTTCTGGCTATAATAATGATCCAATCGCATCCCAACTTGGTGATCTGATAGATATGGCCATTCCCTACAGAATGGCGTTTTTAGTTTTTTTCTATCTTTAAATTGTGGTGATCTGATAGATATGGCCATTCCCTACAGAATGGAGTTTTTAGTTTTCTTTTATCTTTAAAATTGTAGATATGGGAGGTTTTCGTCTTTTTGCGGGGGCGGAAGGGGGCACATTTTTTAAATACACTTGTAACAGTGTGAGCATACAGAAGTCTGGATGCAAATTTTGGTAGCTCTAGCTTTTATAGTCTCTGAGATTCAGATGCTCAACAAGACGGACGGACAGACGGAAGGACAGACGGACGGACAGACAGGGCTCAATCGACTCGGCTATTGATGGTGATC
>NW_023007874.1:0-529 GCF_900245975.1 Drosophila guanche | reverse complement strand
ATTTCAAAGCTTTTCCGAGACGGTAGGCCAAAACCACACAGAGTTTGGATCCATTTTATACCAGTAGCAATCAACTTTTCAGATAATCAAAGTTTTTTACAACCAAAATTAAGATACTTAAGTTAGGTGAAAAAACAAACCGCAACCTCTGAAAAAAACTTAAACTTAAAATTACTTCCTTAATAAGTTCTTAAAAAAAAGTTCTGCCATAGAAAATAAACCCGACTTTTCCCGAGTTTTTAAAGTCAAAAATTCGTAAAATATACCTCACAAAAATCAACATTTTTGCATTTCAAAGCTTTACCCAGACGGTAGGCCAAAACCACACAGAGTTTGGATCCATTTTATAGCAGTATCAATCAACCTTTCAGATAATCAAAGTTTTTTACAACCAAAATTAAGATACTTAAGTTATGTGAAAAAACAAACCGCAACCTCTGAAAAAACCTTAATCTTAAAATTACTTCCTTAATAAGTTCTTAAAAACAAGTTCTGCCATAGAAAATAAACCCGAGTTTTTAAAGTCAAA
>NW_023007873.1:0-529 GCF_900245975.1 Drosophila guanche | reverse complement strand
AAAGAACAACAAAAGCTGCAGGACAGTGTGGGTTTAGCCACTGCTAATTAATTTCTTCTTTCTGGCTATAATAATGATCCAATCGGATCCCAATTTGGTGATCTTATAGATATGGCCATTCCCTACAGAATGGCGTTTTTATATTTCTTCTATCTTTAAAATTGTAGATTTGAGAGGGTTTCGCCCTTTTGCGGGGGCGGAATGGGGCGGGGCACATTTTTTAAATACACTTGTAACAGTGTAAGCATACAGAAGTTTGGATGCAAAATTTGGTGGCTCTAGCTTTTATAGTCTCTGAGATTCAGGTGCTCAACAAGACGGACGGACAGACGGACGGACAGACGAACGGACAGACAGACAGGGCTCAATCGACTCGGCTATTGATGGTTCTCAAGAATATATACACTTTATGGGGTCGGAAACGATTCCTTCTGTGTGTTACATACATTAACTTTGTGCACAAATACAATATACCCTATTTACTCTTCGACTACCGAGTATAAAACAAATATAAGCTGCGTGATGGGTG
>NW_023007872.1:0-529 GCF_900245975.1 Drosophila guanche | reverse complement strand
ATGTGAAAAGAACAACAAAAGTTGCAGGACAGTGTGGGCTTAGCCACTGCTAATTAATTTCTTCTTTCTGGCTATAATAATGATCCAATCGGATCCCAATTTATTGATCTGATAGACATGGACATTCCCTACAGAATGGCGTTTTTAGTTTTCTTCTACCTTTAAAATTGTAGATTTGGGAGGTTTTCGCCCTTTTTCGGGGGCGGAATTTGGCGGGGCACATTTTTTAAATACACTTGTAACAGTGTGAGCATACAGAAGTCTGGATGCAAAATTTGGTGGCTCTAGCTTTTATAGTCTCTGAGATTCAGGTGCTCAAGAAGACGGACGGACGGACGGACGGACGGACAGACGGACGGACGGACAGACGGACAGACAGACAGGGCTCAATCGACTCGGCTATTGATGGTGATCAAGAATATATACACTTTATGGGGTCGGAAGCGATTCCTTCTGTGTGTTACATACATTAACTTTGTGCACAAATACAATATACCCTATTTACTCTTCGAGTACCGGGTATAAAACA
>NW_023007871.1:0-530 GCF_900245975.1 Drosophila guanche | reverse complement strand
GAAAAAACGAACCACAACCTCTGAAAAAACCTTAAACTTAAAATTACTTTCTTAATTAGTTCTTAAAAAACAAGTTCTGCCATAGAAAAAAAACCCGAGTTTTTAAAGTCAAAATTTCGTACAAAATACCTCACAAAAATGAACATTTTTGCATTTTAAAGCTTTACCGAGACGGTAGGCCATAACCACACAGAGTTTAAATACATTTAATAGCAGTATCAATCAACTTTTCAGATAATCAAAGTTTTTTACATCCAAAATTAATATACTTAAGTTATGTGAAAAAACGAACCGCAGTTCGTTCTCCCGAGTTTTTAAAGTCAAAATTTCGAAAAAAAAATATCACAACAATCCACATTTTTGCATTTCAAAGCTTTTCGAGACGGTAGGCCAAAACCAGTCAGAGTTTGGATCGATTTTATAGCAGTATCAATCAAATTTTCAGATAATCAAAGTTTTTTACAACCACAGTTAAGATACTTAAGTTATGTGAAAAAACAAACCGAAACCTCTAAAAAAACCTTAAACTA
>NW_023007870.1:0-530 GCF_900245975.1 Drosophila guanche | reverse complement strand
CCTCTATAGGGAGTGGTGTCGTGCTTGGTATATTTCATATGATGAACAATTTAAAATTTGTCCTTACATATGATATGGGGAAAATACCTAGCCTGCAATGTCTGATACTTTATTTGGTTGGATATGTGTATAGTTGTTACTATATACTAATAATATTGAAGTGTTTGCGTGTTTCTTTTATTAAAATACGAGAAAAAATTACTACTAAGAGGCACTCCCTATTGAAGGCACCCGGTTTGCGGAAGCCGTGGCAAAAAACCTCTATAGGGAGTGGTGTCGTGCTTGCTATATTTCATATGATGAAAAACTTAAAATTTGTCTTTACATATGAAATGGGGAAAATACCTAGCCGGCAATGTCTGATACTTTATTTGGTTTGATATGTGTATAGTTTTTACTATATACGAATAATATTGAAGTGTTTGCGTGTTTCTTTTATTAAAATACGAGAACAAATGACTACTAAGAGGCACTCCCTATTGAAGGCACCCGATTTACCGAAACCGTGGCAAAAAACCTACATAGGGAGT
>NW_023007869.1:0-530 GCF_900245975.1 Drosophila guanche | reverse complement strand
TTCAAGTAAATCAAAGTTTTTTACAACCACAATTAAGATACTTAAGTTATGTGAAAAAACAAACAGCAACCTCTGAAAAAACCTTAAACTAAAAATTACAAAATTGCTAGTTCTTAAAAAACAAGATCTGCCATAGAAAATAAAAGCGACTTTTCAAGTAATCAAAGTTTTTTACAACCAAAATTAAGATACTTAAGTTATGTAAAAAAAAACCGCAACCTCAGAAAAAACCTGAAACTTAAAATTACTTCCTTAATAAGTTCTTAAAAAACAAATTCTGCCATAGAAAATAAACCCGACTTTTCCCGAGTTTTTAAAGTCAAAATTTGGAAAAAAAAATCTCACAACAATCAACAATTTTGCATTACAAATGCTTACCCAGGCGGTACGCCAAAACCACACAGAGTTTGGATCCATGTTATAGACGTATCAATCAACTTTTCAGATAATAAAAGTTTTTTACAACCAA
Organism: Drosophila guanche; assembly: GCF_900245975.1. Taxonomy (NCBI): domain Eukaryota; kingdom Metazoa; phylum Arthropoda; class Insecta; order Diptera; family Drosophilidae; genus Drosophila; species Drosophila guanche. The sequence continues at coordinate 61 of NW_023007869.1, read as the reverse complement.
AATTAAAATACTTAAGTTATGTGAAAAAACAAACCGCAACCTCTGAAAAAACCTTAAACTA
>NW_023007868.1:0-530 GCF_900245975.1 Drosophila guanche | reverse complement strand
AAGCTTTGAAATGCAAAAATGTGGATTGTTGTGAGATTTTTTTTTCGAAATTTTGACTTTAAAAACTCGGGAAAGTTGGTTTTATTTTCTATGGCAGAACTTGTTTTTTAAGAACTAGCAATTTTGTAATTTTTAGTTCAAGGTTTTTTCAGAGGTTGCGGTTCGTTTTTTCACATAACTTAAGTATCTTAACTGTGGTAGTAAAAAACTTTGATTATCTGAAAATTTGATTGATACTGCTATAAAATGGATCCAAACTATGAGTGGTTTTGGCATACCGTCTCGGAAAAGCTTTAAAATGCAAAAATGTGGATTGTTGTGAGATTTTTTATTCGAAATTTGGACTTTAAATACTCGGGAAAAGTTGGTTCTATTTTCCATGGCAGAACTTGTTTTTTAAGAACTAGCAATTTTGTAATTTTTAGTTTAAGGTTTTTTCAGAGGTTGCGGTTTGTTTTTTCACATAACTTAAGTATCTTAATTTTGGTTGTAAAAAACTTTGATTATCTGAAAAGTTGATTGATACTGCT
>NW_023007867.1:0-530 GCF_900245975.1 Drosophila guanche | reverse complement strand
TATTGACTTTAATAACTCGGAAACATTAGGGTTTATTTTCTATTGCAGAACTTTTTTTTAAGAGCTTTCAATGTTTGTACTTTTTCTGTTTAAGGTTTTTTCAGAGGTTGCGGTTTTTTTTCACATAACTTAAGTATCTTAGATCTGGTTGCAAAAAACTTTGATTATCTGAAAAGTTTATTGATACTGCTATAAAATGCATCCAAACTCTGTGTGGTTTTGGCCTACCGTCTAGGTTAAGATTTGAAATGCAAAAATGTTGATTGTTGTGAGATTTTTATTGTCGAAATAATGACTTTAAAAACTCGGGAACAGTCGGGTTTATTTTCTGTGGCAGAACTTTTTTTTTGTAACTTATTAAAGAAGTAATTTTTAGTTTAAAGTTTTTTTTAGAAGTAGCGGTTTGTTTTTTCACATAACTTAAGTATCTTACATCTGGTTGCAAAAAACTTTGATTATCTGAAAAGTTTATTGATACCGCTAAAAAATGGATCCAAACTGTGTGTGGTTTTCGCCTGCCGTCTGGGTAA
>NW_023007866.1:0-530 GCF_900245975.1 Drosophila guanche | reverse complement strand
GGTAAAGCTTTGAAATGCAAACATGTTGATTTTTGTGAGGTATTTTTTACAAAATTTTGATTTTAATAATTCGGGAAAAGTCGGGTTTATTTTCTATGGAAGAACTTTTCTTTTAAAAATTTTTAAAGTTTGCTACTTTTTTGTTTAAGGTTTTTTAGAAGTAGCGGTTTGTTTTTTCACATAACTTAACCATCTTAGATCTGGTTGTAAAGAACTTTGATTACTTTGATTTTTCATAGGTTGCGGTTTGTTTTTTCACATAACTTAAGTATCTTAATTTTGGTTGTAAAAAACTTTGATTATCTGAAAAGTTGATTGATACTGCTATAATATGGATCCAAACTCTGTGTGGTTTTGGCCTACCGTCTCGGTTGAGCTTTGAAATGCAAAAATGCTTATTGTTTTGAGATTTTTTGTTTTCGAAATTTTTACTTTAAAAATTCGGGAAAGGTCGGGTTTATTTTCTATGGAAGAACTTTTCTTTTAAGAACTTATTAAGGAAGTAATTTTTAGTTTAAGGTTTTTTTTAG
>NW_023007865.1:0-530 GCF_900245975.1 Drosophila guanche | reverse complement strand
TAAGTATCTTAATTTTGGTTGTAAAAAACTTTGATTATCTGAAAAGTTGATTGATACTGCTATTAAATGGATCCAAACTGTTTGTGGTTTTGGCCTACGGTCTCGGAAAAGCTTTGAAATGCAAAAATGTTGATTGTTGTGAGATTTTTTTTTTTCGAAATTTTGACTTTAAAAACTCGGGAAAAGTCGGTTTTATTTTTTATGGCAGAACTTGTTTTTTAAGAACTAGTAATTTTGTAATTTTTAGTTTAAGGTTTTTTCAGAGGTTGTGGTTTGTTTTTTCACATAACTTAAGTAACTTAAGTTTTGGTTGTAAAAAATTTTGATTATGTGAAAAGTTGATTGATACTGCTATAAAGTGGATCCAAACTCTGTGTGGTTTTGGCCTACGGTCTCGGAAAAGCTTTGAAATGCAAAAATGTTGATTGTTGTGAGATTTTTTTTTTCGAAATATCGACTTTAAAAACTCCGGAAAAGTTGGTTTTATTTTCTATGGCAGAACTTGTTTTTTAAGAACTAGCAATTTTGTA
>NW_023007864.1:0-530 GCF_900245975.1 Drosophila guanche | reverse complement strand
TACTTAAGTTATGTGAAAAAACGAACCGCAACCTCTGAAAAAACCTTAAACTAAAAATTACAAAATTGCTAGTTCTTAAAAAACAAGTTCTGCCATAGAAAATAAAACCAACTTTTCCCAAGTTTTTCAAAGTCAAAATTTCGAAAAAAAAAATCTCACAACAATCCACATTTTTGCATTTTAAAGCTTTTCCGAGACCGTACGCCAAAACCACAAACAGTTTGGATCCATTTAATAGCAGTATCAATCAACTTTTCAGATAATCAAAGTTTTTTACATCCAAAATTAAGATACTTAAGTTATGTGAAAAAACAAACCGCAACCTCAACCGCAAAATTGCTAGTTCTTAAAAAACAAGTTCTGCCATAGAAAATGGAACCAACTTCTCCCGAGTTTTTAAAGTCAAAATTTCGAAAAAAAAAATCTCACAACAATCAACATATTTGCATTTCAAAGCTTTTCCGAGACCGTACGCCAAAACCACAAACAGTTTGGATCCATTTAATAGCAGTATCAATCAACTTTTCAGA
>NW_023007863.1:0-530 GCF_900245975.1 Drosophila guanche | reverse complement strand
ATCATATGTAAGGACAAATTTTAAATTGTTCATCATATGAAATATACCAAGCACGACACCACTCCCTATAGAGGTTTTCTGACACGGCTTCCGCAAATCGGGTGCTTACAATCGAGAGTGCCCCATAACAGTCATTTGTTTTCGTATTTTAATACAAGAAACACACAAACACTTCAATATTATTCATATATAGTAACAATTATATACATATCCAACCAAATAAAGTATCAGACATTGCCGGCTAGGTATTTTCCCCATTTCATATGTATAGACAAATTTTAAGTTTTTCATCATATGAAATATAGCAAGCACGACACCACTCCCTATGGAGGTTTTTTGCCACGGCATCCGCAAACCGGGTGCCTTCAATAGGGAGTGCCTCTTAGTAGTCATTTTTTCTCGTATTTTAATAAAAGAAACACGCAAACACTTCAATATTATTCGTATATCGTAACAATTATATACATATCCAACCAAATAAAGTATCAGACATTGCCATCTAGGTATTTTCCCCATATCATATGTAAGGA
>NW_023007862.1:0-530 GCF_900245975.1 Drosophila guanche | reverse complement strand
ACATTTTTGCATTTCAAAGCTTTTCCGAGACGGTAGGCCAAAACCACACAGAGTTTGGATCCATTTTATAGCAGAATCAATCAACTTTTCAGATAATCAAAGTTTTTTTGCAACCAGATCTAAGATACTTAAGTTATGAAAAAAAAAACAAACCGCAAGCTCTAAAAAAAACCTTAAACTAAAAATTACTTCCTTAATACGGTTTTAAAAGAAAAGTTCTCCAATAGAAAATAAACCCGACTTTTCCCGAATTTTTAAAGTAAAAATTTCGAAGAAAAAAAAAAAATCTCACAACAATCAACATTTTTGCATTTCAAAGCTTTTCCGAGGTGGTAGGCCACAACCACAAACAGTTTGGATCCATTTAATAGCAGTATCAATCAACTTTTTAGATAATCAAGGTTTTTTACAACCAAAATTAAGATACTTAAGTTATGTGAAAAAACAAACCACAACATCTGAAAAAACCTTAAACTAGAAATTACAAAATTACTAGTTCTTAAAAAACAAGTTCTGCCATAGAAAATAAA
>NW_023007861.1:0-530 GCF_900245975.1 Drosophila guanche | reverse complement strand
GTCAAAAAACAAACCGCTACATCTAAAAAAACCTTAAACAAAAAAGTACAAACTTTGAAAATTCTGAAAAAACCAAGGTCTGCCGTAGCAAATAAACCCGACTCTTTCCGAATTTTTAAAGTCAAAATTTCGTACAAAATACCTCACAAAAATCAACATTTTTGCTTTTCAAAGCTTTACCCAGACGGTAGGACAAAACCACACACAGTTTTGATCCACGTCATAGCAGCATCAATCAACCTTTCAGATATTAAAATTTCTTTACAACCAGATCTAAGATACTTAAGTTCTGTCAAAAAACAAACCGCTACATCTAAAAAAACCTTAAACAAAAAAAGTACAAACTTTGAAAATTCTGAAAAAACAAGGTCTGCCGTAGCAAATAAACCCGACTCTTTCCGAATTTTTAAAGTCAAAATTTCGTACAAAATACCTCACAAAAATCAACATGTTTGCTTTTCAAAGCTTTACCCAGACGGTAGGACAAAACCACACACAGTTTGGATCCACTTCATAGCAGCATCAATCAA
>NW_023007860.1:0-530 GCF_900245975.1 Drosophila guanche | reverse complement strand
GGTTGCGGTTTGCTTTTTCAAATAACTTAAGTATCTTAATTGTGGTTGTAAAAAGCTTTGATTATCTGAAAAGTTGATTGATACTGCTATTAAATGGATCCAAACTGTTTGTGGTTTTGGCCTACCGCCTGGGTAAGGATTTGAAATGCAAAAATGTTGATTGATGTGAGATTTTTTCTCGATATTTTAACTTTAAAAAGTCGGGAAATGTCGGGTTTATTTTCTACCGTTTTCTATGGCAGAAATTGTTTTTTAAGAACTAGCAATTTTTTAATTATTAGTTTAAGGTTTTTTCAGAGGTTGCGGTTTGTTTTTTTCACATAACTTAAGGATCTTAATTGTGGTTGTAAAAAGCTTTGATTATCTGAAAAATTGATTGATATTGCTATAAAATGGATCCAAACTCTGTGTGGTTTTGGCCTACTGTCTGGGTAAAGCTTTGAAATGCAAAAACTTTGATTGTTGTGAGATTTTTTGTTTTCGAAATTTTTACTTTAAAAACTCGGGAAAAGTAGGTTTTATTTTTTATG
>NW_023007859.1:0-530 GCF_900245975.1 Drosophila guanche | reverse complement strand
ATATTTTTACTTTTTTCAGAAGGTGCGGTTTGTTTTCTCACATAACTTAAGTATCTTAATTTTCGTTGTTAAAAAAGTTTGATTATCTGAAAAGTTGATTGTTACTGATATAAAATGGATCCAAACTCTGTGTGGTTTTGGCCTACCGTCTGGGTAAAGCTTTGAAACGCAAAAATGTTGATTTTTGTGAGGTATATTTAACGAATTTTTGACTTTAAAAACTCGGGAAAAGTCGGGTTTATTTTCTATGGCAGAACTTGTTTTTTAAGAACTTATTAAGGATGTAATTTTAAGTTTAAGGTTTTTTCAGAGGTTGCGGTTTGTTTTTTCTCATAACTTAAGTATCTTAATTTTGGTTGTAAAAAACTTTGATTATCTGAAAAGTTGATTGATACTGCTATAAAATGGATCCAAACTCTGTGTGTTTTTGGCCTACCGTCTCGGAAAAGCTTTGAAATGCAAAAATGTGGATTGTTGGGAGATTTTTTTTTCGAAATTTTTACTTTAAAAACTCGGGAGAAGTCGGTTTT
>NW_023007858.1:0-530 GCF_900245975.1 Drosophila guanche | reverse complement strand
TCTCGATTGTAAACACCCGATTTGCGGAAGCCGTGGCAAAAAACCTCTATAGGGAGTGGTGTCGTGCTTGGTATATTTCATATGATGAAAAATTTAAAATTTGTCTTTGCATATGATATGGGGAAAATACCTAGATGGCAATGTCTGATACTTTATTTGGTTGGATATGTGTATAGTTGTTACTATATATGAATAATATGAAGTGTTTGTGTGTTTCATGTATTAAAATACGAGAACAAATGACTGCTAAGAGGCACTCTCGATTGTAAACACCTGATTTGCGGAAGCCGTGGCAAAAAACCTCTATAGGGAGTGGTGTCGTGCTTGGTATATTTCATATGATGAAAAATTAAAGTTTGTCCTTACATATGATATTGGGAAAATACCTAGATGGCAATGTCTGATACTTTATATGGTTGGATATGTGTATAGTTGTTACTATATATGAATAATATGAAGTGTTTGTGTGTTTCATGTATTAAAATACGAGAACAAATGACTGCTAAGAGGCACTCTCGATTGTAAACACC
>NW_023007857.1:0-530 GCF_900245975.1 Drosophila guanche | reverse complement strand
CCAAAACCACACAGAGTTTGGATCCATTTTATAGCAGAATCAATCAACTTTTCAGATAATAAAAGTTTTTTTGCAACCAGATCTAAGATACTTATGTTATGAAAAAAAAAAACAAACCGCAAGCTCTAAAAAAAACCTTAAACTAAAAATTACTTCCTTAATAAGTTCTTAAAAGAAAAGTTCTTCCATGGAAAATAAAACAAATTTTTAAAGTAAAAATTTCGAAGAAAAAAAAAATCTCACAACAATCAACATTTTTGCATTTCAAAGCTTTTTCGAGACAGTAGGCCAAAACCACAAACAGTTTGGATACATTTAATGGCAGTAATAATCAACTTTTTTGATAATCAAGGCTTTTTACAACCAAAATTAAGATACTTAAGTTATGTGAAAAACCAACCGCAACATCTGAAAAAACCTTAAACTAAAAATTACTTCCTTAATAAGTTCCTAAAAAACAAGTTCTGCCAAAGAAAAAAAAACCCGAGTTTTTAAAGTCAAAATTTCGTACAAAATACCTCACAAAAATG
>NW_023007856.1:0-530 GCF_900245975.1 Drosophila guanche | reverse complement strand
ACTAGTTCTTAAAAAACAAGTTCTGCCATAGAAAATAAAACCGACTTTTCCGTAGTTTTTAAAGTCAAAATTTCGAAAAAAAAAATATCACAACAATCCACATTTTTGCATTTCAAAGCTTTTCGAGACGGTAGGCCAAAACCAGTCAGAGTTTGGATCCATTTTATAGCAGTATCAATCAACTTTTCAGATAATCAAAGTTTTTTACAACCACAGTTAAGATACTTAAGTTATGTGAAAAAACAAACCGAAACCTCTGAAAAAACCTTAAACTAAAAATTACAAAATTGCTAGTTCTTAAAAAACAAGTTCTGCCATAGAAAATAAAACCAACTTTTCCCGAGTTTTTAAAGTCAAAAATTCGCAAAAAAAAAAATCTCACAACAATCCACATTTTTGCATTTCAAAGCTTTTCCGAGACGGTAGGCCAAAACCGCACAGAGTTTGGATCCATTTTATAGCAGAATCAATCAACTTTTCAGATAATCAAAGTTTTTTTGCAACCAGATCTAAGATACTTATGTTATGAA
>NW_023007855.1:0-530 GCF_900245975.1 Drosophila guanche | reverse complement strand
ACTTTGATTATCTGACAAGTTTATTGATTCTGCTATAAAATGGATCCAAACTCTGTGTGGTTTTGGCCTACCGTCTCGGAAAAGGTTTGAAATGCAAAAATGTGAATTGTTGTGAGATTTTTTTTTTTCGAAATTTTGACTTTAAAAACTCGGGAAAAGTTGGTTTTATTTTCTATGGCAGAACTTGTTTTTTAAGAACGAGCAATTTTGTAATTTTTAGTTTAAGGTTTTTTCAGAGGTTGCGCTTTGTTTTTTCACATAACTTGAGTATCTTAACTGTGGTTGTAAAAAACTTTGATTATCTGAAAAGTTGATTGATACTGCTATAAAATGGATCCAAACTCTGTGTGGTTTTGGCCTACCGTCTGGATGTTTTTCATCGTTCATTGAAATGTTCATTTTTGTGAGGTATTTTGTACGAAATTTTGACTTTAAAAACTCGGGTTTTTTTTTCTATGGCAGAACTTGTTTTTTAGGAACTTATTAAGGATGTAATTTTTAGTTTAAGGTTTTTACAGAGGTTGTGGTTT
>NW_023007854.1:0-530 GCF_900245975.1 Drosophila guanche | reverse complement strand
ACAAGTTCTGCCATAGAAAATAAACCCGAGATTTTAAAGTCAAAATTTCGTACAAAATACCTCACAAAAATCAGCATTTTTGCATTTCAAAGCTTTACCCAGACGGTAGGCCAAAACCACACAGAGTTTGGATCCATTTTATAGCAGAATCAATCAACTTTTCAGATAATCAAAGTTTTTTGCAACCAGATCTTAGATACTTAAGTTATGTGAAAAAAACAAACCGCAACCTCTGAAAAAACATAAAACAAAAAATTACAAAATTGTTAGTTCTTAAAAAACAAGTTCTGCCATAGAAAATAAACCCGACTTTTCCCGAGTTTTTAAAGTAAAAATATCGAAAAAAAAATCTCACATCAATCAACATTTTTGCATTTCAAAGCTTAACCCAGACGGTAGGCCAAAACCACAAACAGTTTGGATCCATTTTATAGCAGTATCAATCAACTTTTCAGATAATCAAAGTTTTTTACAACCAAAATTAAGATACTAAGGTTATGTGAAAAAACAAACCGCAACCTCTGAAAAAA
>NW_023007853.1:0-530 GCF_900245975.1 Drosophila guanche | reverse complement strand
CGGCAGAGGCAGGGGGACGGCAGAGGCAGAGGCCGAGTGAAGCAGAGTGTGAATGAGAGAATGTGAAAAGAACAACAAAAGCTGCAGGACAGTGTGGGTTTAGCCACTGCTAATTAATTTCTTCTTTCTGGCTATAATAATGATCCAATCGGATCCCAATTTATTGATCTGATAGATATGACCATTCCCTTCAGAATGGCGTTTTTCGTTTTCTTTTATCTTTAAAATTGTAGATTTGGGAGGTTTTCGCCCTTTTGCGGGGGCGGAATGGGGCGGGCACATTTTTTAAATACACTTGTAACAGTGTAAGCATACAGAAGTCTGGATGCATAATTTGGTGGCTCTAGCTTTTATAGTCTCTGAGATTCAGGTGCTCAACAAGACGGACGGACAGACGGACGGACAGACGGACAGACAGACAGGGCTCAATCGACTCGGCTATTGATGGTGATCAAGAATATATACACTTTATGGGGTCGGAAACGATTCCTTCTGTGTGTTACATACATTAACTTTGTGCACAAATACAA
>NW_023007852.1:0-530 GCF_900245975.1 Drosophila guanche | reverse complement strand
AAATTCTGGAAAAGTTGGGTTTATTTTCTATGGCATAACTTGTTTTTTAAGCATTTATTAAGGATGTTATTTTTAGTTTAAGGTTTTTTCAGAGGTTGCGGTTTGTTTTTTCACATAACTTAAGTATCTTAGATCTGGTTGCAAAAAACATTGATTATATGAAAAGTTGATTGATACTGCTATAAAATGGATCCAAACTCTGTGTGGTTTTGGCCTACCGTCTGGGTAAAGTTTTGAAATGCAAAAATGTTGACTTTTGTGAGGTGTTTTGTACCAAATTTTTATTTTCTATGGCAGAACTTTTCTTTTAAGAAATTTCAAAGTTTGTAGTTTTTTTGTTTAATGTTTTTTAGAGGTGGCGGTTTGTTTTTTCACATAACTCAAGTATCTTAGATCTGGTTGCAAAAAACTTTGATTATCTGAAAAGTTGATTGATACTGCTATAAAATGGATCCAAACTCTGTGTGGCTTTGGCCTACCGTCTGGGTAAAGCTTTGAAATGCAAAAATGTTGATTTTTGTGAGGTATTT
>NW_023007851.1:0-530 GCF_900245975.1 Drosophila guanche | reverse complement strand
TCGTGCTTGGTATATTTCATATGATGAACAATTTAAAATTTGTCCTTACATATGATATGGGGAAAATACCTAGATGGCAATGTCTGATACTTTATATGGTTTGATATGTATATAATTGTTACTATGTACGAATAATATTGAAGTGTTTGTGTGTTTTCTTGTATTAAAATACGAGAACAAACTTACTCTTAGTTCTTACTTTATTTGGTTGGATAGCAATTGTTCCTATATATGAATAATATTGAAGTGTTTGTGTGTTTCTTGTATTAAAATACGAGAACAAATGACTACTAAGAGGCACTCCCTATTGAAGGCACCCGATTTGCGGAAGCCGTGGCAAAAAACCTCTATAGGGAGTGGTGTCGTGCTTGGTATATTTCATATGATGAAAAATTTAAAATTTGTCTTTGCATATGATATGGGGAACATACCTAGCCGGCAATGTCTGATACTTTATTTGGTTGGATATGTGTATAGTTGTTACTATATATGAATAATATTGAAGTGTTTGTGTGTTTCTTGTATTAAAA
>NW_023007850.1:0-530 GCF_900245975.1 Drosophila guanche | reverse complement strand
CTTTTCCGAGACGGTAGGCCAAAACCACACAGAGTTTGAATCCACTTTGTAGCAGTATCAATCAACTTTTCAGATAATCACAACTTTTTACAACCAAAATTCAGATTCTTAAGTTATGTGAAAAAACAAACCGCAACCTCTGAAAGAACCTTAAACTAAAAATTACATCCTTAATAAGTTCCTAAAAAACAAGTTCTGCCATAGAAAATAAACCCGACTTTTCCCGAGTTTTTAAAGTAAAAATATCGAAAAAAAAATTTCACAACAATCAACAATTTTGCATTACAAAGCTTTACCCAGACGGTAGGCCAAAACCACACAGAGTTTGGATCCATTTTATAGCAGTATCAATCAACTTTTCAGATAATCAATGTTTTTTACAACCAAAATTAAGATACTTAAGTTATGTGAAAAAACAAACCACAACCTCTGTAAAAACCTTAAACTAAAAATTACAAAGTTACTAGATCTTAAAAAACAAGTTCTGCCATAGAAAATAAAACCGACTTTTCCCAAATTTTAAAGTCAAA
>NW_023007849.1:0-530 GCF_900245975.1 Drosophila guanche | reverse complement strand
CCAAATTTTGCATCCAGACTTCTGTATGCTCACACTGTTACAAGTGTATTTAAAAAATATGCCCCACCCCATTCCGCCCCCGCAAAAGGGCGAAAACCTTCCAAATCTACAATTTTAAAGATAAAAAAACTAAAAACGCCATTCTGTAGGGAATGGCCATATCTATCAGATCAATAAATTGGGATCCGATTGGATCATTATTATAGCCAGAAACAAGAAATTAATTAGCAGTGGCTAAACCCACACTGTCCTGCAGCTTTTGTTGTTCTTTTCACATTCTCTCATTCACACTCTGCTTCACTCGGCCTCTGCCTCTGCCGACTTTTAACCCCCCCCCCCCCCCCCCCCCCCTCACGCAGCTTATATTTGTTTTATACCCGGTACTCGAAGAGTAAATAGGGTGTATTGTATTTGTGCACAAAGTTAATGTATGTAACACACAGAAGGAATCGTTTCCGACCCCATAAAGTGTATATATTCTTGATCACCATCAATAGCCGAGTCGATTGAGCCCTGCCTGTCCGTCCGCC
>NW_023007848.1:0-530 GCF_900245975.1 Drosophila guanche | reverse complement strand
ATGCCATAAGTTCTATTTTGATAAGCATGCACATAATGCACAGTAACACCACCCAGAAATTCATACCCATATTCATACAAATATCAGAATTCTTATGACAATTCCCTGAAGATCTTTAACAAAAACTATATCGTGTGTTCCACGTTAGCATTCTCTTCTGAAGATTGTTACATATATACATGAAAGTGGTTAACAAAATGTATTACAAATCTGTGGCCTCTTTCAAAAGCAATGTTGTCTGATTAAATGCATTGGTGGTCTCCAAAAATTTAAAAAGGTACGAGGTACGGTACCCAGTAAGAAATCTGTACCTTATTTACTCTTCGAGTAGCGGGTATAAAAAAGGTACTGAGAACCGTGTTGAGTGGTTTAATTGTCGCCTATATACTGTAACAACAGCTGGAGATATCTCCGAAATTTATCTGCAATGTTAAGGCTATTTCCTTACAAATTTTAATTTTGCCTTGATTTACACATAGTTTTCATAAAATGAAATGAATTGGATTGAAATCAGCTGTCAAAGAATAAAT
>NW_023007847.1:0-530 GCF_900245975.1 Drosophila guanche | reverse complement strand
ATTTTCTTTGGCAGAACTTGGTTTTTAGGAACTTATTAAGGAAGTAATTTTTATTTTAAGGTTTTTTCAGATGTTGCGGTTGGTTTTTCACATAACTTAAGTATCTTAATTTTGGTTGTAAAAAACTTTGATTATCTGAAAAGTTGATTGATTCTGCTATAAAATGGATATAAACTCCGTGTGGTTTTGGCCTACCGTCTGGGTTAAGCTTTAAAATGAAAAAATGGTCATTTTTGTGAGGTATTTTGTACGAAATTTTGACTTTAAAAACTCGGGGTTTTTTTACTATGGCAGAACTTGTTTTTTAAGAACTTATTAAGAAAGTAATTTTAAGTTTAAGGTTTTTTCAGAGGTTGCAGTTTGTTGTTTTACATAACTTAAGTATCTTAATTTTGGTTGTAAAAAACTTTGATTATCTGAAAAGTTGATTGATACTGCTATAATATGGATCCAAACTCTGTGTGGTTTTGGCCTACCGTCTGGGTAAAGCTTTGAAATGCAAACATGTTGAGTTTTGTGAGGTATTTTTT
>NW_023007846.1:0-530 GCF_900245975.1 Drosophila guanche | reverse complement strand
AAAAGTTGATTGATACTGCTATTAAATGGATCCAAACTGTTTGTGGTTTTGGCCTACGGTCTCGGAAAAGCTTTGAAATGCAAAAATGTTGATTGTTGTGAGATTTTTTTTTTCGAAATTTTGACTTTAAAAACTCGGGAAAAGTCGGTTTTATTTTCTATGGCAGAACTTGTTTTTTAAGAACTAGTAATTTTGTAATGTTTAGTTTAAGGTTTGTTCAGAGGTTGTGGTTTGTTTTTTCACATAACTTAAGTATCTTAATTTTGGTTGTAAAAACCCTTGATTATCTGAAAAGTTGATGGATACTGCTATTAAATGGATCCAAACTTTTTGTGGTTTTGGCCTACCGTCTCGGAAAAGCTTTGAAATGCAAAAATGTTGATTGTTGTGAGATTTTTTTTTTCTTCGAAATTTTGACTTTAAAAACTCGGGAAAAGTCGGTTTTATTTTCTATGGCAGAACTTGTTTTTTAAGAACTTGTAATTTTGTAATTTTTAGTTTAAGGTTTTTTCAGATGTTGCGGTTGGTTT
>NW_023007845.1:0-530 GCF_900245975.1 Drosophila guanche | reverse complement strand
TTTTCCCGAGTTTTTAAAGTCAAAAATTCGCAAAAAAAAAATCTCACAACAATCCACATTTTTGCATTTGAAAGATTTTCCGAGACGGTAGGCCAAAACCACACAGAGTTTGGATCCATTTTATAGCAGAATCAATCAACTTTTCAGATAATCAAAATTTTTTTACAACCAGATCTAAGATACTTATGTTATGAAAAAAAAAAACAAACCGCAAGCTCTAAAAAAAACCTTAAACTAAAAATTACTTCCTTAATAAGTTCTTAAAAGAAAAGTTCTTCCATAGAAAATAAACCCGACTTTTCCCGAATTTTTAAAGTAAAAATTTCGAAGAAAAAAAAAATCTCACAACAATCAACATTTTTGCATTTCAAAGCTTTTCCGAGACGGTAGGCCAAAACCACAAACAGTTTGGATCCATTTAATAGCAGTATCAATCAACTTTTTAGATAATCAAGGTTTTTTACAACCAAAATTAAGATACTTAAGTTATGTGAAAAAACAAACCGCAACCTATGAAAATTCAAAGTTAT
>NW_023007844.1:0-530 GCF_900245975.1 Drosophila guanche | reverse complement strand
ACGACAGAGGCAGAGGCCGAGTGAAGCAGAGTGTGAATGAGAGAATGTGAAAAGAACAACAAAAGCTGCAGGACAGTGTGGGTTTAGCCACTGCTAATTAATTTCTTCTTTCTGGCTATAATAATGATCCAATTCGATCCCAATTTGGTGATCTGATAGATATGACCATTCCCTAAAGAATGGCGTTTTTAGTTTTCTTTTATCTTTAAAATTGTAGATTTGGGAGGTTTTCGCCCTTTTGCGGGGGCGGAAGGGGGCGGGGCATATCTTTTAAATACACTTGTAACAGTGTGAGCATACAGAAGTCTGGATGCAAAATTTGGTGGCTCTAGTTTTATAGTCTCTGAGATTCAGGTGCTCAACAAGACGGACGGACAGACGGACGGACAGACGGACAGACAGACAGGGCTCAATCGACTCGGCTATTGATGGTGATCAAGAATATATACACTTTATGGGGTCGGAAACGATTCCTTCTGTGTGTTACATAGTTTAACTTTGTGCACAAATACAATATACCCTATTTACTC
>NW_023007843.1:0-530 GCF_900245975.1 Drosophila guanche | reverse complement strand
GTGAAAAGAACAACAAAAGCTGCAGGACAGTGTGGGTTTAGCCACTGCTAATTAATTTCTTCTTTCTGGCTATAATAATGATCCAATCGGATCCCAATTTATTGATCTGATAGATATGGCCATTCCCTACAGAATGGCGTTTTTAGTTTTCTTCTATCTTTAAAATTGTAGATTTGGGAGGTTTTCGCTCTTTTGTGGTGGCGGAATGGGGTGGATCACATTTTTTAAATACACTTGTAACAGTGTGAGCATACAGAAGTCTGGATGCAAAATTTGGTAGCACTAGCTTTTATAGTCTCTGAGATTCAGGTGCTCAACAAAACGGACGGACAGACGGATGGACAGACGGATGGACAGACGGACGGACAGACAGGGCTCAATCGACTCGGCTATTGATGGTGATCAAGAATATATACACTTTATGGAGTCGGAAACGATTCCTTCTGTGTGTTACATACATTAACTTTGTGCACAAATACAATATACCCTATTTACTCTTCGAGTACCGGGTATAAAACAAATATAAGCTG
>NW_023007842.1:0-530 GCF_900245975.1 Drosophila guanche | reverse complement strand
AATTCAAAATATAGAAAAAAAAAAATCTCACAACAATCAAAATTTTTGCATTTCAAAGCTTTACCCAGACGGTAGGCCAAAACCACACAGATTTTGGATCCATTTTATAGCAGTATCAATCAACTTTTCAGATAATCAAAGTTTTTTACAACGAAAATTAAGATACTTAAGTTATGTGAAAAAACAAACCCCAACCTCTGAAAAAACCTTAAACTTAAAATTACTTCCTTAATAAGTTCTTAAAAAACAAGTTCATCCATAGTAAATAAAACCGACTTTTCCCGAGTTTTTAAAGTCAAAAATTCGTAAAATATACCTCACAAAAATCCAAATTTTTGCATTTCAAAGCTTTACCCAGACGGTAGGCCAAAACCACACAGAGTTTGGATCCATTTTACAGCAGAATCAATTAACTTTTCTGATAATCAAAGTTTTTTGCAACCAGATTCTAGATACTTAGGTTATGTGAAAAAACAAACCGCAACCTCTGAAAAAACCTTAAACTAAAAATTACAAAAATTATAGTTCTT
>NW_023007841.1:0-530 GCF_900245975.1 Drosophila guanche | reverse complement strand
CGATTTGTTTTTTCACATAACTTAAGTATCCTAATTTTGGTTGTAAAAATTTTGATTATCTGAAAAGTTTATTGATACTGCTATAAAATGGATCCAAACTCTGTGTGGTTTTGGCCTACCGTCTAGGTAAAGCTTTGAAATGCAAAAATGTTGATTGTTGTGAGATTTTTTTTTTTTCGAAATTTTTACTTTAAAAACTTGGGAAAAGTCGGGTTTATTTTCTATGGCAGAACTTTTCTTTTAAGACTTTTCAAAGTTTGTACTTTTTTGTTTAAGGTTTTTTAGAAGTAGCGCTTTGTTTTTTCACATAACTTAAGTATCTTAATTTTTGTTGTAAAAACTTTGGTTATCTGAAAAGCTGATTGATACTGCTATAAAATGGATCCAAAATCTGTGTGGTTTTGGCCTACCGTCTGGGCAATGCTTTGATATGCAAAAATGTTTATTTTTGTGAGGTATTTTGTACGAAATTTTTACTTAAAAAAATCGGGAAAAGTCGGGTTTATTTTCTATGGCAGAACTTGTTTTTT
>NW_023007840.1:0-530 GCF_900245975.1 Drosophila guanche | reverse complement strand
CTTAAGTTATGTGAAAAAACAGACCGAAACCTCTGAAAAAACCTTAAATTAAAAATGACACCTTTAATAAGTTCCTAAAAAAAGTTCTACCATAGAAAATAAACCCTAAAGTTCCCGAGTTTTTAAAGTCAATATTTCGACAATTAAAATCTCACAACAACCAACATTTTTGCATTTCAAAGCTTTACCCAGACGGTAGGCCAAAACCACACACAGTTTGGATCAATTTTTTAGCAGTATCAATCAACTTTTAGATAATCAAAGTTTTTTGCAACCAGATCTAAGATACTTAAGATATGTGAAAAAACAAACCGCAACCTCTGAAAAAACTTTAAATTAAAAATGACATCTTTAATAAGTTCCTAAAAAAAAGTTCTGCTATAGAAAATAACCCGACTCTTCCCGAGTTTTTAAAGTCAAAATTTCGTAAAAATACCTCGCAAAAATCAACATTTTTGCATTTCAAAGCTTTTCCTAGACGGTAGACCAAAACCACAAAGGGTTTGGATCCATTTTATAGCAGTATCAAT
>NW_023007839.1:0-530 GCF_900245975.1 Drosophila guanche | reverse complement strand
GCTTAACCCAGACGGTAGGCCAAAACCACAAACAGTTTGGATCCATTTTATAGCAGTATCAATCAAATTTTCAGATAATCAAAGTTTTTTACAACCAAAATTAAGATACTTAAGTTATGTGAAAAAACAAACCGCAACCTCTGAAAAAACCTAAAACTTAAAACTACTTCCTTAATAAGTTCTTAAAAAACAGGTTCTCCCATAGAAAAAAACCCGAGTTTTTAAAGTCAAAATTTCATACAAAATACCTCACAAAAATCAACATTTTTGCATTTCAAAGCTCTACCCAGACGGTAGACCAAAACCACACAGAGTTTGGATCCATTTTATAGCAGAATCAATCAACTTTTCTGACAAGCAAAGTGTTTTGCAACCAGATCTTAGATACTTAAGTTATGTGAAAAAACAAACCGCAACCTCTGAAAAAACCTCAATCTAAAAATTACAAAATTGCTAGTTCCTAAAAAACAAGTTCTGCCATAGAAAATAAACCCGACTTTTCCCGAGTTTTTAAAGTAAAAATTTCGAAA
>NW_023007838.1:0-530 GCF_900245975.1 Drosophila guanche | reverse complement strand
CCCCCCCCCCCTCACGCAGCTTATATTTGTTTTATACCCGGTAGTCGAAGAGTAAATAGGGTATATTGTATTTGTGCACAAAGTTAATGTATGTAACACATAGAAGGAATCCTTTCCGACCCCATAAAGTGTATATATTCTTGAGTACCATCAATAGCCGAGTCGATTGAGCATTGTCTCTCTGTCCGTCTGTCCGTCCGTCTGTCCGTCCGTCTTGTTGAGCACCTGAATCTCAGAGACTATAAAAGCTAGAGCCACCAAATTTTGCATCCAGACATCTGTATGCTTACACTGTTACAAGTGTATTTAAAATATGTGCCCCCCCTCGTTACGCAACCGCAAAAGGGCGAAAACCTCCCAAATCTACAATTTTAAAGATAAAAGAAAACTAAAAACTCCATTCTGTAGGGAATGGCCATATCTATCAGATCACCAAATTGGGATCCGATTGGATCATTATTATAGCCAGAAAGAAGAAATTAATTAGCAGTGGCTAAACCCACACTGTCCTGCAGCTGTTGTTGTTCTTT
>NW_023007837.1:0-530 GCF_900245975.1 Drosophila guanche | reverse complement strand
ATGGTTCAGCAGGACAGCAGGTTCAGGACAGCCCAATCGATGCTGCCCAGGCAAGCGGCAGTGACCCTCCTTCTAGAGCGAATAGAGAAAGGCCACAGTCTGAATGGTCTTGCCGAGGCCCATCTCATCGGCTAGAATGGTGTCGATTGCCTGTCGAGGCTCTTCAGGTACTTTATCCGATTTTGAGATATATTAATTAGTATTGATTCAAGTTCATCCCACCGTAGTGTGAGCGATGAAAACAGCGCTGGCGCAGCACAGCTCATTGATCAGACGATGAACATCAGACAGCACATTGCAGCTCCAGCTCGAAAACATCATCACATCCGTACTTGGGAACTCCTCTCTCGAGTTCGAAGTATCGGCATTGTGGATGGTTCAGCAGAACAGCAGGTTCAGGACAGCCCAATCGATGCTGCCCAGGCAAGCGGCAGTGACCCTCCTTCTAGAGCGAATAGAGAAAGACCACAGTCTGAATTGTCTTGCCGAGGCCCATCTCATCGGCTAGAATGGTGTCGATGGCCTGTCGA
>NW_023007836.1:0-531 GCF_900245975.1 Drosophila guanche | reverse complement strand
TTTAAAGTAAAAATTTCGAAAACAAAAAATCTCACAACAATCAACATTTTTGCATTTCAAAGCTTTACCCAGACGGTAGGCCAAAACCACACATAGTTTGGATCCATTTTATAGCAGTATCAATCAACTTTTCAGATAATCAAAGTTTTTTACAACCAAAATTAAGATACTTAAGTTATGTGAAAAATTAAACCGCAACCTCTGAAACAACCTTAAACTAAAAATTACAAAATTGATAGTTCTTAAAAAACAAGTTCTGCCATAGAAACTAAAACCGACTTGTCCCGAGTTTTTAAAGTCAAAAATTCGTAAAAAAAAACATCACAAAAATAAACATTTTTGCATTTCAAAGCTTTACCCAGACGGTAGGCCAAAACCACACAGAGTTTAGATCCATTCTATAGCAGTATCAATCAACTTTTCAGATAATCAAAGTTTTTTACAACTAAAATTAAGATACTTAAGTTATTTGAGAAAACAAACCGCAACCTCAGAAAAAACCTTAAACTAAAAAGTACTTCCTTAATAAGT
>NW_023007835.1:0-531 GCF_900245975.1 Drosophila guanche | reverse complement strand
TTTTCACATAACTTAAGTATCTTAATTTTGGTTGTAAAAAACTTTGATTATCTGAAAAGTTGATTGATACTGCTATAAAATGGATCCAAACTGTTTGTGGTTTTGGCCTACCGTCTGGGTAAAGCTTTGAAATGCAAAAATGTTGATTGATGTGAGATTTTTTTTTCGATATTTTTACTTTAAAAACTCGGGTTTTTTTTCTATGGCAGAACTTGTTTTTTAAGAACTTATTAAGGAAGTAGTTGTAAGTTTAAGGTTTCTTCAGAGGTTGCGGTTTGTTTTTACACATAACTTAAGTATCTTAATTTTGGTTGTAAAAAACTTTGATTATCTGAAAAGTTGATTGATACTGCTATAAAATGGATCCAAACTGTTTGTGGTTTTGGCCTACCGTCTGGGTAAAGCTTTAAAATGCAAAAATGTTGATTGATGTGAGATTTTTTTTTCGATATGTTTACTTTAAAAACTCGGGAAAAGTGGGGTTTATTTTCTATGGCAGAACTTGTTTTTTAGGAACTTATTAAGGTTGTA
>NW_023007834.1:0-531 GCF_900245975.1 Drosophila guanche | reverse complement strand
CCCCATATCATATGCAAAGACAAATTTTAAATTTTTCATCATATGAAATATACCAAGCACGACACCACTCCCTATAGAGGTTTTTTGCCACGGCTTCCGCAAAATGGGGTGCCTTCAATAGGGAGTGCCTCTTAGTAGTCATTTGTTCTCGTATTATAATACAAGAAACACACAAACACTTCAATATTATTCGTATATAGTAACAACTATACACATATCCAACCAAATAAAGTATCAGACATTGCCGGCTAGGTATGTTCCCCATATCATATGCAAAGACAATTTTCAAATGTTTCATCATATGACATATACCAAGCATGACACCACTCCCTATAAAGGTTTTCTGCCACGGCTTCCGCAAATCGGGTGATTACAATCGAGAGTGCCTCTTACCAGTCATTTGTTCTCGTATTTTAATACAAGAAACACACAAACACTTCAATATTATTCGTATATAGTAACAATTATATACATATCCAACCAAATAAAGTATCAGACATTGCCGGCTAGGTATTTTCCCCATACCATATG
>NW_023007833.1:0-531 GCF_900245975.1 Drosophila guanche | reverse complement strand
AAATAAAACCGACTTTTCACGAATTTTTAAGGTCCAAATTTCGAAAAATAAAATCTCACAACAATCAACATTTTTGAATTTCAAAGCCTTTCCGAGACGGTAGGCCAAAACCACAAACAGTTTGGATCCATTTTATATCAGTATCAATCAACTTTTCAGATAATCAAAATTTTTTACAACCAAAATTAAGATACTTAAGTTATGTGAAAAAACAAACCACAACCTCTGAAAAAACCTTAAACTAAAAATTACAAAGTTACTAGTTCTTAAAAAACAAGTTTGCCATAGAAAATAAAACCGACTTTTCCCAATATTTAAAGTAAAAATTTCGAAAAAAAAAAATCTCACATCAATCAACATTTTTGCATTTCAAAGCTTTTCCGAGACGGTGCGCCAAAATCACAAACAGTTTGGATCCATTTAATAGCAGTATCAATAAACTTTTCAGATAATCAAAGTTTTTTACAACCAAAATTAAGATACTTAAGTTATGTGAAAAAACAAACCACAACCTCTGAAAAAACCTTAAAC
>NW_023007832.1:0-531 GCF_900245975.1 Drosophila guanche | reverse complement strand
CCACCAAATTTTGCATCCAGACTTCTGTATGCTCACACTGTTACAAGTGTATTTAAAAAATGTGCCCCGCCCCATTCCGCCCCCGCAAAAGGGCGAAAACCTCCCAAATCTACAATTTTAAAGATAAAAAGTAAAACTAAAAACGCCATTCTGTAGGGAATGGCCATATATATCAGATCACCAAATTGGGATCCGATTGCATCATTATAGCCAGAAAGAAGATATTAATTAGCAGTGGCTAAACCCACACTGTCCTGCAAATCTACAATTTTAAAGTTAAAAGAAAACTAAAAACGCCATTCTGTAGGGAATGCATCCCCCCCCCCCCCTTCCGCAGCTTATATTTGTTTTATACCCGGTACTCGAAGAGTAAATAGGGTATATTGTATTTGTGCACAAAGTTAATGTATGTAACACACAGAAGGAATCGCTTCCGACCCCATAAAGTGTATATATTCTTGATCACCATCAATAGCCGAGTCGATTGAGCCCTGTCTGTCTGTCCGTCTGTCCGTCTGTCCGTCCGTCTGT
>NW_023007831.1:0-531 GCF_900245975.1 Drosophila guanche | reverse complement strand
TGCAAAAAACTTTGATTATCTGAAAAGTTTATTGATACTGCTATAAAATGGATCCAAAGTCTATGTGGTTTTGGCCTACCGTCTAGGTAAAGCTTTGAAATGCAAAAATGTTGATTGTTGTGAGATTTTTATTGTCGAAATATTGACTTTAAAAACTCGGGAACAGTCGGGTTTATTTTCTATGGCAGAACTTTTTTTAAGGAACTTATTAAAGATGTCATTTTTATTTTAAGGTTTTTTTAGAAGTAGCGGTTTATTTTTTCACATAACTTAAGTATCTTAGATCTGGTTGCAAAAAACTTTGATTATCTGAAAAGTTGATTGATACTGCAAAAAAATTGATCCAAACTCTGTGTGGTTTTTGGCCGACCGTCTGGGTAAAGCTTTGAAATGCAAAAATGTTGATTGTTGTGAGATTTTTATTGTCGAAATATTGACTTTAAGAACTCGGGAACAGTCGGGTTTATTTTCTATGGCAGAACTTTTTTTAAGGAACTTATTAAAGATGTCATTTTTATTTTAAGGTTTTTT
>NW_023007830.1:0-531 GCF_900245975.1 Drosophila guanche | reverse complement strand
ACTAGCAATTTTGTTATTTTTAGTTTAAGGTTTTTTCAGAGGTTTCGGTTTATTTTTTCACATAACTTAAGTATCTTAACTGTGGTTGTAAAAAACTTTGATTATCTGAAAAGTTGATTGATACTGCTATAAAATGAATCCAAACTCTGGGTGGTTTTGGCCTACCGTCTCGAAAAGCTTTGAAATTCAAAAATGTGGATTGTTGTGAGATTTTTTTTCTTCGAAATTTTGACTTTAAAACTCTGGAAAAGTTGGTTTTATTTTCTATGGCAGAACTTGTTTTTTAAGAACTAGCAATTTTGTTATTTTTAGTTTAAGGTTTTTTCAGAGGATTCGGTTTGTTTTTTCACATAACTTAAGTATCTTAATTTTGGATGTAAAAAACTTTGATTATCTGAAAAGTTGATTGATACTGCTATTAAATGGATCCAAACTGTTTGTGGTTTTGGCCTACGGTCTCGGAAAAGCTTTGAAATGCAAAAATGTTGATTGTTGTGAGATTTTTTTTTTCGAAATTTTGACTTTAAAAAC
>NW_023007829.1:0-531 GCF_900245975.1 Drosophila guanche | reverse complement strand
GTTGATTGATGTTAGATTTTTTTTTTCGAAATTTTGACTTTGAGGTTGAGGTTTGTTTTTTTAACATAACCTAGTTATCTTAGATCTGGTTGTATGGAACTTTGTTTATCTGAAAAGTTTATTCATACTGCTATCAAGTGGATCCAAACTCTGTGTGGTTTTGGTTCCAAACACTTTGTGTTTTTGCTTTACCGTCTGGGAAATATACAGATTGGAAATGTAAAAATGTTGATTTTTGTGAGGTATTTATTACGAAATTTAGACTTTAAAAACTCGGGAAGAGTTGGGTTTATTTTCTATGGCAGAACTTGTTTTTTAAGAACTAGCAATTTTGTAATTTTTAGTTTAGGGTTTTTTCAGAGGTTGTGGTTTGTTTTTTTCACATAACTTAAGTATCTTAATTTTGGTTGTAAAAACCCTTGATTATCTGAAAAGTTGATTGATACTGCTATTAAATGGATCCAAACTGTTTGTGGTTTTGGCCTACGGACTCGGAAAAGCTTTGAAATGCAAAAATGTGGATTGTTGTGA
>NW_023007828.1:0-531 GCF_900245975.1 Drosophila guanche | reverse complement strand
ATGTAAGGACAAATTTTAAATTGTTCATCATATGAAATATACCAAGCACGACACCACTCCCTATAGAGGTTTTCTGCCACGGCTTCCGCAAATCGGGTGATTACAATCGAGAGTGCCCCTTAACAGTCATTTGTTCTCGTATTTTAATACAAGAAACACACAAACACTTCAATATTATTCGTATATAGTAACAACTATATACCAACACATATCCAACCAAATAAAGTATCAGACATTGCCGGCTAGGTATTTTCCCCATTTCATATATAAAGACAAATTTAAAATTTTTCATCATATGAAATATAGCAAGCACGACATCACTCCCATCATAACGGGTGCCTTCAATAGGGAGTGCCTCTTAGTAGTCATTTTTTCTCGTATTTTAATAAAAGAAACACGCAAACACTTTAATATTATTCGTATATCGTAACAATTATATACATATCCAACCAAATAAAGTATCAGACATTGCCATCTAGGTATTTTCCCCATACCATATGTAAGGACAAATTTAAAATTTTTCATCATATG
>NW_023007827.1:0-531 GCF_900245975.1 Drosophila guanche | reverse complement strand
AAAACTTTGATTATCTGAAAAGTTGATTGATTCTGCTATAAAATGGATCCAAACTCTGTGTGGTTTTGGCCTACCGTCTGGGTTAAGCTTTAAAATGCAAAAATGGTAATTTTTGTGAGGTATTTTGTACGAAATTTTGACTTTAAAAACTCGGGTTTTTTTTTTCTATGGCAGAACTTGTTTTTTAAGAACTTATTATGAAAGTAATTTTAAGTTTAAGATTTTTTCAGAGGTTGCGGTTTGTTTTTTTACATAACTTAAGTATCTTAATTTTGGTTGTAAAAAACTTTGATTATCTGAAAAGTTGATTGATACTGCTATAATATGGATCAAAACTCTGTGTGGTTTTGGCCTACCATCTGGGTAAAGCTTTGAAATGCAAACATGTTGATTTTTGTGAGGTATTTTTTACAAAATTTTGACTTTAAAAATAATGGGAAAAGTCGGGTTTATTTTCTATGGAAGAACTTTTCTTTTAAAAATTTTCAAAGTTTGTTACTTTTTTGTTTAAGGTTTTTTAGAAGTGGCGGT
>NW_023007826.1:0-531 GCF_900245975.1 Drosophila guanche | reverse complement strand
AGGTATTTAGAACGATATTTTGACTTTAAAAATTCGGGAAAAGTCGGGTTTATTTTCTATGGCAGAACTTTTCTTTTAAGAATTTTCAAAGTGTGTACTTTTTTGTTTAATGTTTTTAAGAGGTGGCGGTTTGTTTTTTCACATAACTCAAGTATCTTAGATCTGGTTGCAAAAAACTTTGATTATCTGAAAAGTTGATTGATACTGCTATAAAATGGATCCAAACTCTGTGTGGTTTTGGCCTACCGTCTGGGTAAAGCTTTGAAATGCAAAAATGTTGACTTTTGTGAGGTGTTTTGTACCAAATTGTGACTTTAAAAATTTAGTAAAAATCGGGTTTATTTTCTATGGCAGACTTTGTTTTTTCAGAATTTTCAAAGTTTGTACTTTTTTGTTTAAGGTTTTTTTAGATGTAGCGGTTTGTTTTTTGACAGAACTTAAGTATCTTAAATCTGGTTGTAAAGAACTTTTAATATCTGAAAAGTTTATTGATGCTGCTATGAAGTGGATCCAAACTGTGTGTGGTTTTGT
>NW_023007825.1:0-531 GCF_900245975.1 Drosophila guanche | reverse complement strand
AAAAACTCGGGAAAAGTCGGGTTTATTTTCTATGGCAGAACTTGTTTTTTAGGAACTTATTAAGGAAGTAATTTTTAGTTTAAGGTTTTTTCAGATGTTGCGGTTGGTTTTTCACATAACTTAAGTATCTTAATTTTGGTTGTAAAAAACTTTGATTATCTGAAAAGTTGATTGATTCTGCTATAAAATGGATCCAAACTCTGTGTGGTTTTGGCCTACCGTCTGGGTTAAGCTTTAAAATGCAAAAATGGTAATTTTTGTGAGGTATTTTGTACGAAATTTTGACTTTAAAAACTCGGGTTTTTTTTTCTATGGCAGAACTTGTTTTTTAAGAACTTATTAAGAAAGTAATTTTAAGTTTAAGGTTTTTTCAGAGGTTGCGGTTTGTTTTTTTACATAACTTAAGTATCTTAATTTTGGTTGTAAAAAACTTTGATTATCTGAAAAGTTGATTGATACTGCTATAATATGGATCCAAACTCTGTGTGGTTTTGGCCTACCGTCTCGGAAAAGCTTTGAAATGCAAAAATG
>NW_023007824.1:0-531 GCF_900245975.1 Drosophila guanche | reverse complement strand
ACCGAGACGGTAGGCCAAAACCACACAGACTTTGAATCCATTTAATAGCAGTATCAATCAACTTTTCAGATAATCAAAGTTTTTTACATCCAAAATTAATATACTTAAGTTATGTGAAAAAACGAACCGCAACCTCTGAAAAAACCTTAAACTAAAAATTACAAAATTGCTAGTTCTTAAATAGCAAGTTCTGCCATAGAAAATAAAACCAACTTTTCCCAAGTTTTTAAAGTCAAAATTTCGAAAAAAAAATCTCACAACAATCCACATTTTTGCATTTCAAAGCTTTTCCGAGACGGTAGGCCAAAACCACACAGAGTTTGGATCCATTTTATAGCAGAATTAATCAACTTTTCAGATAATAAAAGTTTTTTTGCAACCAGATCTAAGATACTTATGTTATGAAAAAAAAAAACAAACCGCAAGCTCTAAAAAAAAACTTAAACTAAAAATTACTTCCTTAATAAGTTCTTAAAAGAAAAGTTCTTCCATGGAAAATAAACCCGACTTTTCCCGAATTTTTAAAGTAAA
>NW_023007823.1:0-531 GCF_900245975.1 Drosophila guanche | reverse complement strand
CTTAAACTAAAAATTACAAAATTGCTAGTTCTTAAAAAACAAGTTCTGCCATAGAAAATAAAACCAACTTTTCCCGAGTTTTTAAAGTCAAAATTTCGAAAAAAAAATCTCACAACAATAGACATTTTTGCATTTCAAAGCTTTTCCGAGACGCTAGGCCAAAACCACACAGAGTTTGGATCCATTTTATAGCAGAATCAATCAACTCTTTAGATAATCAAAGCTTTTTACAACCAAAATTAAGATACTTAAGTTATGTGAAAAAACAAACCACAACCTCTGAAAAAACCTTAAACTAAAAATTACAAAATTACTAGTTCTTAAAAAACAACTTCTGCCATAGAAAATAAAACCGACTTTTCCCGAGTGTTTAAAGTCAAAATTTCGAAGAAAACAAAAATTTCACAACAATCAACATTTTTGCATTTCAAAGCTTTTCCGAGACGGTAGGCCAAAACCACAAACAGTTTGGATCCATTTAATAGCAGTATCAATCAACTCTTTAGATAATCAAAGCTTTTTACAACCAAA
>NW_023007822.1:0-531 GCF_900245975.1 Drosophila guanche | reverse complement strand
GAAAAAACCTTAAACTATAAAATTCAAAATTGCTAGTTCTTAAAAAACAAGTTCTGCCATAGAAAATAAAACCGACTTTTCCCAAGATTTTAAAGTCAAAATTTTGAAAAAAAAAAAATCTCACAACAATCAACATTTTGGCATTTCAAAGCTTTTCCGAGACGGTAGGCCAAAACCACAGACAGTTTGGATCCATTTCATAGCAGTATCAATCAACTTTTCAGATAATCAAAGCTTTTACAACCAAAATTAAGATACTTAAGTTATGTGAAAAACCAAACCGCAACCTCGGAAAAAACCTTAAACTATAAAATTCAAAATTGCTAGTTCTTAAAAAACAAGTTCTGCCATAGAAAATAAAACCGACTTTTCCCAAGATTTTAAAGTCAAAATTTTGAAAAAAAAAAAATCTCACAACAATCAACATTTTTGCATTTCAAAGCTTTTCCGAGACGGTAGGCCAAAACCACAGACAGTTTGGATCCATTTTATAGCAGTATCAATCAACTTTTCAGATAATCAAAGTTCTTT
>NW_023007821.1:0-531 GCF_900245975.1 Drosophila guanche | reverse complement strand
TTACAAACAAAATTAAGATACTTAAGTTATGTGAAAAAACGAACCGCAACCTCTGAAAAAACCTGAAACTAAAAATTACAAAATAGCTACTTCTTAAAAAAACAAGTTCTGCCATAGAAAATAAAACCAACTTTTCCCGAGTTTTTAAAGTCAAAATTTCGAAAAAAAAAATCTCACAACAATCAACATTTTTGCATTTCAAAGCTTTTCCGAGACGGTAGGCCAAAACCACTCAGAGTTTGGATCCATTTAATAGCAGTATCAATCAACTTTTCAGATAATCAAGGGTTTTTACAACCAAAATTAAGATACTTAAGTTATGTGAAAAAACGAACCGCTACTTCTAAAAAAACCTTAAACAAAAAAGTAACAAACTTTGAAAATTTTTAAAAGAAAAGTTCTTCCATAGAAAATAAACCCGACTTTTCCCGAATTTTTAAAGTCAAAATTTCGTACAAAATACCTCACAAAAATTACCATTTTTGCATTTTAAAGCTTAACCCAGACGGTAGGCCAAAACCACACAGAGTT
>NW_023007820.1:0-531 GCF_900245975.1 Drosophila guanche | reverse complement strand
AATCTCACAACAATCCACATTTTTGCATTTCAAAGCTTTTCCGAGACGGTATGCCAAAACCACTCATAGTTTGGATCCATTTTATAGCAGTATCAATCAAATTTTCAGATAATCAAAGTTTTTTACAACCACAGTCAAGATACTTAAGTTATGTGAAAAAACAAACCGAAACCTCTGAAAAAACCTTAAACTAAAAATTACAAAATTGCTAGTTCTTAAAAAACTAGTTCTGTCATAGAAAATAAAACCAACTTTTCCCGAGTTTTTAAAGTCAAAATTTCGAAGAAAAAAAATCTCACAACAATCCACATTTTTGCATTTCAAAGCTTTTACGAGACGGTAGGCCAAAACCACACAGAGTTTGGATCCATTTTATAGCAGTATCAATCAACTTTTCAGATAATTAAAGTTTTTTACAACCAAAATTAAGATATTTAACTTATGTGAAAAAACAAACCGCAACCTCTGAAAAAACCTTAAACTTAAAATTACTTTCTTAATAAGTTCCTAAAAAACAAGTTCTGCCATAGA
>NW_023007819.1:0-531 GCF_900245975.1 Drosophila guanche | reverse complement strand
GTTTGGATCCATTCTATAGCAGTATCAATCAACTTTTCAGATAATCAAAGTTTTTTACAACCAAAATTAAGATACTTAAGTTATATGAAAAAACAAACCGCAACCTCTGAAAAAACCTTAAACTAAAAGTTACTTCCTTAATAAGTTCTTAAAAACAAGTTCTGCCATAGAAAATGAAACCGACTTTTCCCGAGTTTTTAAAGTAAAAATTTCGAAAACAAAAAATCTCACAACAATCCACATTTTTGCATTTCAAAGCTTTACCCAGACGGTAGGCCAAAACCACACAGAGTTTGGATCCATTCTATAGCAGTATCAATCAACTTTTCAGATAATCAAAGTTTTTTACAACCAAAATTAAGATACTTAAGTTATTTGAGAAAACAGACCGCAACCTCTGAAAAACCCTTAAACTAAAAAATACTTCCTTAATAAGTTCTTAAAAAACAAGTTCTGCCATAGAAAATAAACCCGACTTTTCCCGAGTTTTTAAAGTCAAAATTTCGTACAAAAATACATTACGAAAATCAA
>NW_023007818.1:0-531 GCF_900245975.1 Drosophila guanche | reverse complement strand
TGAGAGAATGTGAAAAGAACAACAAAAGCTGCAGGACAGTGTGGGTTTAGCCACTGCTAATTAATTTCTTCTTTCTGGCTATAATAATGATCCAATCGGATCCCAATTTATTGATCTGATAGATATGGCCATTCCCTACAGAATGGCGTTTTTAGTTTTCTTCTATCTTTAAAATTGTAGATTTTGGAGGTTTTCGCCCTTTTGCGGGGGCGGAATGGGGCGGGGCACATTTTTTAAATACACTTGTAACAGTGTGAGCATACAGAAGTCTGGATGCAAAATTTGGTAGATCTAGCTTTTATAGTCTCTGAGATTCAGGTGCTCAACAAGACGGACGGACAGACGGAAGGACAGACGGACGGACAGACAGGGCTCAATCTACTCGGCTATTGATGGTGATCAAGAATATATACACTTTATGGGGTCGGAAACGATTCCTTCTGTGTGTTACATACATTAACTTTGTGCACAAATACAATATACCCTATTTACTCTTCGAGTACCGGGTATAAAACAAATATAAGCTGTGTG
>NW_023007817.1:0-531 GCF_900245975.1 Drosophila guanche | reverse complement strand
AAAAAAAAATCTCACAACAATCAACAATTTTGCATTTCAAAGCTTAACCGAGACGGTAGGCCAAAACCACACAGAGTTTGGATCCATTTTATAGCAGTATCAATCAGCTTTTCAGATAATTAAAGTTTTTTACAACAAAAATTAAGATATTTAAGTTATGTGAAAAAACAAAACGCAACCTCTGAAAAAACCTTAAACTGTTGCTGACATCCTTAATAAGTTCCTAAAAAACAAGTTCTGCCATAGAAAATAAAGCCGACTTTTCCCGAGTTTTTAAAGTAAGAATATCGAAAAAAAAATCTCACATCAATCAACATTTTTGCATTTCAAACCCTTACCCAGGCGGTAGGCCAACTCCACAAACAGTTTGGATCCATTTTATAGCAGTATCAATCAACTTTTCAGATAATCAAAGTTTTTTACAACCAAAATTAAGATACTTAAGTAATGTGAAAAAACAAACAGCAACCTCTGAAAAAACCTTAAACTAAAAATGACATCCTTAATAAGTTCCTAAAAAACAAGTTCTGC
>NW_023007816.1:0-531 GCF_900245975.1 Drosophila guanche | reverse complement strand
GTTTTTTCACATAACTTAAGTATCTTAGATCTGATTGCAAAAAACTTTGATTATCTGAAAAGTTTATTGATTCTACTATAAAATGGATCCAAACTCTGTGTGGTTTTGGCCTACCGTCTGGGTAAAGCTTTGAAATTCAAAAATGTTGATTGTTGCGAAATTTTTGGTTTTCGAAATTTTTAATTTAAAAACTCGGGAAAAGTCGGGTCTATTTTCTGTGGCAGAACTTGTTTTTTAAGAATTTATTAAGGAAGTAATTTTAAGTTTAAGGTTTTTTCAGAGGTTGCGGTTTGTTTTTTCACATAACTTAAGTATCTTAGATCTGATTGCAAAAAACTTTGATTATCTGAAAAGTTGCTTGATTCTGCTATAAAATAGATCCAAACTCTGTGTGGTTTTGGCCTACTGTCTGGGTAAAGCTTTGAAATGCAAAAATGTTGATTTTTGTGAGGTATAATTTACGAAATTTTGACTTTAAAAACTCTGGAAAAGTCGGTTTTATTTTCTATGGCAGAACTTGTTTATAAGAAC
>NW_023007815.1:0-531 GCF_900245975.1 Drosophila guanche | reverse complement strand
AAGGAATGGTCATATCTATCAGATCAATAAATTGGGATCCGATTGGATCATTATTATAGCAAGAAAGAATAAATTAATTAGCAGTGGCTAAACCCACACTGTCCTGCAGCTATTGTTGTTCGTTTCACATTCTCTCATTTACACTCTGCTTCACTCGGCCTTTGGCTCTGCCTCTGCCGACTTTTAACCACCCCCCTCCTCCCTCACGCAGCTTATATTTGTTTTATACCCGGTACTCGAAGAGTAAATTGGGTATATTGTATTTGTGCACAAAGTTAATGTATGTAACACACACAGAAGGAATCGTTTCCGACCCCAAAAGTGTATATATTCTTGATCACCATCAATAGCCGAGTCGATGGAGCCCTGTCTGTCTGTCCGTCAGCCCGTCCGTCTGTCCGTCCGTCTTGTTGAGCACCTGAATCTCAGAGACTATAAAAGCTAGAGCTACCAAATTTTGCATCCAGACTTCTGTATGCTCACACTGTTACAAGTGTATTTTAAAAATGTGCCCCGCCCCATTCCGCCCCC
>NW_023007814.1:0-531 GCF_900245975.1 Drosophila guanche | reverse complement strand
TAGAGGAGGATGACAAGGTACCAGAGACTACAGTCACCGTTGAAGAGGTTCCTTACGAAGAAGAGAAACCTGAGGAGATCCAGGAACTCCCAGAAGAGGTTCGCGTTATCGAATCCATCTCTGAAGACGGCAAACCAAAGAAGAAGAAGATCCGCACTCGTGTGATCAAGAAGGTCAAGGGAGACAAACAAGAAGTCACTAAGATCGAAACCGTCGAGGAGGACGACAAGCCTTCGGAGACTACAGTCACCGTTGAAGAGGTTCCTTACGAAGAAGAGAAACCTGAGGAGATCCAGGAACTCCCAGCAGAGGTTCGCGTTGTCGAATCCATTTCTGAAGACGGCAAACCAAAGAAGAAGAAGATCCGCACTCGTGTGATCAAGAAGGTCAAGGGAGACAAACAAGAAGTCACCAAGATCGAAACCGTCGAGGAGGATGACAAGCCTTCGGAGACTACAGTCACCGTTGAAGAGGTTCCTTACGAAGAAGAGAAACCTGAGGAGATCCAGGAACTCCCAGAAGAGGTTCGCG
>NW_023007813.1:0-531 GCF_900245975.1 Drosophila guanche | reverse complement strand
GTTTATTTTCTATGGTAGAACTTTTCTTTTAAAAATTTTCAAAGTTTGTTACTTTTTTGTTTAAGGTTTTTTAGAAGTAGCGGTTTGTTTTTTCACATAACTTAACCATCTTAGACCTGGTTGTAAAGAACTTTGATTACTTTGATTTTTCATAGGTTGCGGTTTGTTTTTTCACAAAACTTAAGTATCTTAATTTTGGGTTAGGGTTGTAAAAACCCTTGATTATCTGAAAAGTTGATGGATACTGCTATTAAATGGATCCAAACTTTTTGTGGTTTTGGCCTAACGTCTCGGAAAAGCTTTGAAATGCAAAAATGTGGATTGTTGTGAGATTTTTTTTTTCGAAATTTTGACTTTAAAAACTCGGGAAAAGTCGGTTTTTTTTTCTATGGCAGAACTTGTTTTTTAAGAACTTATTAAGAAAGTAATTTTAAGTTTAAGGTTTTTTCATAGGTTGCGGTTTGTTTTTTCACAAAACTCAAGTATCTTAATTTTGGTTGTAAAAAACCTTGATTATCTAAAAAGTTGATT
>NW_023007812.1:0-531 GCF_900245975.1 Drosophila guanche | reverse complement strand
AGCAGTATCAATCAACTTTTCAGATAATCAAGGGTTTTTACAACCAAAATTAAGATACTTAAGTTATGTAAAAAAACAAACCACAACCTCTGAAAAAACCTTAACCTAAAAATTACAAAATTACTAGTTCTTAAAAAACAAGTTCTGCCATAGAAAATAAAACCGACTTTTCCCGAGTTTTTAAAGTAAAAATTTCGAAAAAAAAATCTCACATCAAGCAACATTTTTGCATTTCAAAGCTTTTCCGAGACGGTGGGCCAAAACCACACAGAGTTTGGATCCACTTTATAGCAGTATCAATCAACTTTTCAGATAATCAACGTTTTTTACAGCCAAAATTAAGATACTTAAGTTATGTGAAAAAACACAACACTGAACCAACCTTAAACCAAAAATTACAAAATTACTAGTTCTTAAAAAACAAGTTCTGCCATAGAAAATAAACCAAACTCTTCCCGAGTTTTTAAAGTCTAAATTTCGTAATAAATACCTCACAAAAATCAACATTTTTGCATTTCAAATCTGTATATT
>NW_023007811.1:0-531 GCF_900245975.1 Drosophila guanche | reverse complement strand
GTTGAGCACCTGAATCTCAGAGACTATAAAAGCTAGAGCCACCAAATTATGCATCCAGACTTCTGTATGCTCACACTGTTGCAAGTGTATTTAAAAAATGTGCCCCGCCCCATTCCGCCCCCGCAAAAGGGCGAAAACCTCCCAAATCTAAAATTTTAAAGATAAAAGAAAACTAAAAACGCCATTCTGTAGGGAATGGTCATATCTATCAGATAAATAAATTGGGTTCCGATTGGATCATTATTATAGCCAGAAAGAAGAAATTAATTAGCAGTGGCTAAACCCACACTGTCCTGCAGCTTTTGTTGTTCTTTTCACAATCTCTCATTCACACTCTGCTTCACTCGGCCTCTGCCTCTGCCGACTTTAAACCACTCTTTTTGCATCCAGACTTCTGTATGCTCACACTGTTACAAGTGTATTTAAAAAATGTGCCCCGCCCCCTTCCGCCCCCGCAAAAGGGCGAAAACCTCCCAAATCTACAATTTTAAAGATAGAAGAAAACTAAAAACGCCATTCTGTAGGGAATGG
>NW_023007810.1:0-531 GCF_900245975.1 Drosophila guanche | reverse complement strand
CCTTAAACTAAAAATTACAAAATTGCTAGTTCTTAAAAAACAAGTTCTGCCATAGAAAATAGAACCAACTTTTCCCGAGTTTTTAAAGTCAAAATTTCGAAAAAAAAACATCACAACAATCAACATTTTTGCATTTCAAAGCTTTTCCGAGACCGTAGGTCAAAACCACACAGAGTTTGGATCCACTTTATGGCAGAATCAACAAACTTTTCAGATAATCAAAGTTTTTTTGCAACCAGATCTAAGATACTTAAGTTATGAAAAAAAAAACAAACCGCAAGCTCTAAAAAAAACCTTAAACTAAAAATTACTTCCTTAATAAGTTCTTAAAAAAAAGTTCTTCCATAGAAAATAAACCCAACTTTTCCCGAGTTTTTAAAGTAAAAATATCGAAAAAAAAAAAATCTCACATCAATCAACATTTTTGCATTTCAAAGCTTTACCCAGACGGTAGGCCAAAACCACACAGAGTTTGGATCCATATTATAGCAGTATCAATCAACTTTTCAGATAATCAAAGTTTTTTACAAC
>NW_023007809.1:0-531 GCF_900245975.1 Drosophila guanche | reverse complement strand
AATCAACTTTTCAGATAATCAAGGGTTTTTACAACCAAAATTAAGATACTTAAGTTATGTGAAAAAACAAACCACAACCTCTGAAAAAACCTTAAACTAAAAATTACAAAATTGCTAGTTCTTAAAAAACAAGTTCTGCCATAGAAAATAAAAGCGACTTTTCCCGAGTTTTTAAAGTCAAAATTTCAAAAAAAAAAAAACTCTCACAACAATCAACATATTTGCATTTCAAAGCTTTTCCGAGACCGTAGGCCAAAACCACAAAAAGTTTGGATCCATTTAATAGCAGTATCAATCAACTTTTTTTTTTTTTTTTTTTCATTTATTCTGGGCGTTGATATGCAATGACTGCACCATCAAGTGGCCCATGCGACACCAAGCCAAAGCCTGTTACGCGCGGAACCTAGCAGAACGCAGCCCTCCTCCCGCCCAACCGACCGAGGGGCGCTGCCGCATGACGCGCGGCGCGATTAACCGAACCGGTCGCGAGCATGCAGGAAAGATAGATGTTAGGCTAATATTCGAGGAAAA
>NW_023007808.1:0-531 GCF_900245975.1 Drosophila guanche | reverse complement strand
GTACTCGAAGAGTAAATTGGGTATATTGTATATGTGCACAAAGTTAATGTATGTAACACACAGAAGGAATCGTTTCCGACCCCATAAAGTGTATATATTCTTGATCACCATCAATAGCCGAGTCGATTGAGCCATGTCTGTCCGTCCGTCTGTCCTTCCGTCTGTCCGTCCGTCTTGTTGAGCACCTGAATCTCAGAGGCTATAAAAGCTAGAGCTACCAAATTTTGCATCCAGACTTCTGTATGCTCACACTGTTACAAGTGTATTTAAAAAATGTGCCCCGCCCATTCCGCCCCCGCAAAAGGGCGAAAACCTCCCAAATCTACAATTTCAAAGATAGAAGAAAACTAAAAACGCCATTCTGTAGGGAATGGCCATATCTATCAGATCGCCAAATTGGGATCCGATTGGATCATTATTATAGCCAGAAAGAAGAAATTAATTAGCAGTGGCTAAACCCACACTGTCCTGCAGCTTTTGTTGTTCTTTTCACATTCTCTCATTCACACTCTGCTTCACTCGGCCTCTGCC
>NW_023007807.1:0-531 GCF_900245975.1 Drosophila guanche | reverse complement strand
CAAAATTAAGATACTTAAGTTATGTGAAAAAACGAACCGCAACCTCTGAAAAAACCTTAAACGAAAAATTACAAAATTGCTAGTTCTTAAAAAACAAGTTCTGCCATAGAAAATAAATCCAACTTTTCCCGAGTTTTTAAAGTCAAAATTTCGAAAGAAAAAAAATCTCACAACAATCAAAATTTTTTCATTTCAAATCTTTTCCGAGACCGTAGGCCAAAACCACAAACAGTTTGAATCCATTTAATAGCTGTATCAATCAACTTTTCAGATAATCAAAGTTTTTTACAACTAAAATTAAGATACTTAAGTTATGTGAAAAAACGAACCGCAACCTCTGAAAAAACCTTAAACTAAAAATTACAAAATTGCTAGTTCTTAAAAAACAAGTTCTGCCATAGAAAATAAAACCAACTTTTCCCAAGTTTTTAAAGTCAAAATTTCGAAAAAAAAAATCTCACAACAATCCAAATTTTTGCATTTCAAAGCTTTTCCGAGACGGTAGGCCAAAAGCACACAGAGTTTGGATCC
>NW_023007806.1:0-531 GCF_900245975.1 Drosophila guanche | reverse complement strand
AATGGATCCAAACTCTGTGTGGTTTTGGCCTACCGTCTGGGTAAAGCTTTAAAATGCAAAAATGTTGATTGTTGTGAGATTTTTTTTTCCCAAATTTTGACTTTAAGAACTCGGGAAAAGTCGGGTTTATTTTCTATGGCAGAGCTTGTTTTTTAGGAACTTCTTGGGGATGTAATTTTTAGTTTAAGGTTTTTTCAGAGGTTGCGGTTTGTTTTTTTACATAACTTAAGTATCTTAGATCTGGTTGCAAAAAACTTTGATTATCTGAAAAGTTGATTGATTCTGTCATAAAATGGATCCAAACTCTGTGTGGTTTTGGCCTACCGTCTGGTTAAAGCTTTGAAATGCAAAAATGTTGATTTTTGTGATGTATTTTGTACGAAATTTTGACTTTAAAAACTCGGGTTTATTTTCTATGGCAGAACTTGTTTTTTTAGATCTTATTAAGGAAGTAATTTTTAGTTTAAGGTTTTTTCAGAGGTTGCGGTTTGTTTTTTCACATAACTTAAGTATCTTAATTTTGGTTGTAAA
>NW_023007805.1:0-531 GCF_900245975.1 Drosophila guanche | reverse complement strand
TGAAAAAAAAACAAACCGCAACCTCTAAAAAAACCTTAAACTAAAAATTATTTCCTTAATAAGTTCTTAAAAAAAAAGTTCTGCCATAGAAAATAAACCCGACTTTTTTTGAGTTTTTAAAGTAAAAATTTCGAAAACAAAAAATCTCACAACAATCCACATTTTTGCATTTCAAAGCTTTTCCGAGACGGTAGTCCAAAACCAGTCAGAGTTTGGATCCATTTTATAGCAGTATCAATCAACTTTTCAGATAATCAAAGTTTTTTACAACCACAGTTAAGATACTTAAGTTATGTGAAAAAACAAACCAAAACCTCTGAAAAAACCTTAAACTAAAAATTACAAAATTGCTAGTTCTTAAAAAACAAGTTCTGCCATAGAAAATAAAACCGACTTTTCCCGAGTTTTTAAAGTCAAAATTTCGAAGAAAAAAAAAATCTCACAACAATCAACATTTTTGCATTTCAAAGCTTTTCCGAGACGGTAGGCCAAAACCACAAACAGTTTGGATCCATTTAATAGCAGTATCAA
>NW_023007804.1:0-531 GCF_900245975.1 Drosophila guanche | reverse complement strand
AAAAACAAACCGCAACCTCTGAAAAAAACCTTAAACTAAAAATTACAAAATTACTAGTTCTTAAAAAACAAGTTCTGCCATAGAAAATAAAACCGACTTTTCCCGAGTTTTTAAAGTCAAAATTTGGAAAAAAAAAAATCTCACAACAATCAACATTTCTGCATTTCAAAGCTTTACCCAGACGGTAGACCAAAACCACACAGATTGGATCCATTTTATAGCAGTATCAATCAACTTTTCAGATAATCAAAGTTTTTTACAACCAGATCTAAGATACTTAAGCTATGTGAAAAAACAAATAGCTACCTCTGAAAAAACCTTAAACTTTAAAATACATCCTTAATAAGTTCTTAAAAAACAATTTCTGAAATAGAAAATAAACCCGACTTTTCCCGAGTTTTTAAAGTCAAAATTTCGATAATAAAAATCTCACAACAATCAACATTTCTGCATTTCAAAGCTTTACCCAGACGGTAGGCCAAAACCACACAGATTGGATCCATTTTATAGCAGTATCAATCAACTTTTCAG
>NW_023007803.1:0-531 GCF_900245975.1 Drosophila guanche | reverse complement strand
TGTAATTTTTAGGTTAGGGTTTTTTCAAAAGTTGTGGTTTGTTTTTTTACATAACTTAAGTATCTTAACTGTGGTTGTAAAAAACTTTGATTATCTGTAAAGTTGATTGATACTGCTATAAAGTGGATCCAAACTCTGTGTGGTTTTGGCCTACCGTCTCGGAAAAGCTTTGAAATGCAAAAATGTTGATTGTTGTGAGGTTTTTTTTTTTTTTCGAAATTTTGACTTTAAAAACTCGGGAAAAGTTGGTTTTATTTTCTATGGCAGAGCTGGTTTTTTAAGAACTAGCAATTTTGTAATTTATAGTTTAAGGTTTTTTCAGAGGTTGTGGATTGTTTTTTCACATAACTTAAGTATATTAATTTTTGTTGTAAAAAATTTTGATTATCTGAAAAGTTGATTGATACTGCTATAAAGTGGATCCAAACTCTGTGTGGTTTTGGCCTACCGTCTCGGAAAAGCTTTGAAATGCAAAAATGTTGATTGAGGTGAGATTTTTTTTTCGAAATTTTTACTTTAAAATTTGGGAAA
>NW_023007802.1:0-531 GCF_900245975.1 Drosophila guanche | reverse complement strand
CAAAACCACACAGAGTTTGGATCCATTTTATAGCAGAATCAATCAACTTTTCAGATAATCAAAATTTTTTTGCAACCAGATCTAAGATACTTAGGTTATGAAAAAAAAACAAACCACAAGCTCTAAAAAAAACCTTAAACTAAAAATTACTTCCTTAATAAGTTCTTAAAAGAAAAGTTCTTCCATAGAAAATAAACCCCACTTTTCCCGAATTTTTAAAGTAAAAATTTCGAAGAAAAAAAAAATCTCACAACAATCAACATTTTTGCATTTCAAAGCTTTTCCGAGACGGTAGGCCAAAACCACAAACAGTTTGGATCCATTTCATAGCAGTATCAACCAACTTTTTAGATAATCAAGGTTTTTTACAACCAAAATTAAGATACTTAAGTTATGTGAAAAAACAAACCGCAACCTATGAAAATTCAAAGTAATCAAAGTTCTTTACAACCAGGTCTAAGATGGTTAAGTTATGTGAAAAAACAAACCGCTACTTCTAAAAAACCTTAAACAAAAAAGTAACAAACTTTG
>NW_023007801.1:0-531 GCF_900245975.1 Drosophila guanche | reverse complement strand
TAAAGTCAAAATTTCGTAAAAAATACCTCACAAAAATCAACATGTTTGCATTTCAAAGCTTTACCCAGACGGTAGGCCAAAACCACACAGAGTTTGGATCCACTTTATAGCAGTATCAATCAACTTTTCAGATAATCAAAGTTCTTTACAACCAGATCTGAGGTACTTAAGTTATGTGAAAAAACAAACCACAACCTCTCAAAAGACCTTAAACTAAAAGTTACATCCTTAATAAGTTCCTAAAAAAAAAGTTCTGCCATAGAAAATAAACCCGACTTTTCCCGAGTTTTTAAAGGAAAAATATTGAAAAAAAAAAATCTCACATCAATCTACATTTCTGCATTTCAAAGCTTTACCCGGACGGTAGGCCAAAACCACACAGTTTGGACCCATTTTATAGTAGTATCAATCAACTTTTCAGATAATAAAAGTTTTTTACAACCAAAATTAAGATACTTAAGTTATGTGAAAAAACAAACCACAACGTCTGAAAAAACCTTAAACTAAAAATTACATCCTTAATAAGTTCCT
>NW_023007800.1:0-531 GCF_900245975.1 Drosophila guanche | reverse complement strand
ATTATCTGAAAAGTTGATTGATACTTCTATAAAATGGATCCAAACTGTGTGGTTTTGGCCTACCGTCTGGGTAAAGCTTTGAAATGCAAAAATGTTGATTGATGTGAGATTTTTTTTTTCGATATTTTTACTTTAAAAACTCGGGAAAAGTTGGGTTTATTTTCTATGGAAGAACTTTTCTTTTAAGAACTTATTAAGGAAGTAATTTTTAGTTTAAGGTTTTTTTTAGGGCTTGCGGTTTGTTTTTTTTTCATAACTTAAGTATCTTAGATCTGGTTGCAAAAAAACTTTGATTATCTGAAAAGTTGATTGATACTGCTATAAAATGGATTCAAACTGTGTGTGGTTTTGGCCTACCGTCTCGGGAAAGCTTTGAAATGCAAAAATGTGGATTGTTGTGAGATTTTTTTTTCGAAATTTTGACTTTAAAAACTCGGGAAAAGTTGGTTTTATTTTCTATGGCAGAACTTGTTTTTTAAGAACTAGTAATTTTGTAATTTTTAGTTTAAGGTTTTTTCAGAGGTTGCGGTT
>NW_023007799.1:0-531 GCF_900245975.1 Drosophila guanche | reverse complement strand
TAAAATTACTTTCTTAATAAGTTCTTAAAAAACAAGTTCTGCCATAGAAAAAAAAAACCCGAGTTTTTAAAGTCAACATTTCGTACAAAATACCTCACAAAAATGAACATTTTTGCATTTTAAAGCTTTACCCAGACGGTAGGCCAAAACCACACAGAGTTTGGATCCATTTTATAGCAGAATCAATCAACTTTTCAGATAATCAAAGTTTTTTACAACCAAAATTAAGATACTTAAGTTATGTGAAAAACCAACCGCAACATCTGAAAAAACCTTAAACTAAAAATTACTTCCTTAATAAGTTCCTAAAAAACAAGTTCTGCCAAAGAAAATAAACCCAACTTTTCCCGAGTTTTTAAAGTCAAAATTTCGAAAAAAAAAAAATCTCACAACAATCCACATTTTTGCATTTCAAAGCTTTTCCGAGACGGTAGGCCAAAACCACACAGAGTTTGGATCCATTTTATAGCAGAATCAATCAACTTTTCAGATAATCAAAGTTTTTTACAACCAAAATTAAGTATCTTAATT
>NW_023007798.1:0-531 GCF_900245975.1 Drosophila guanche | reverse complement strand
CATTTTAAAGCTTTATCCAGACGGTAGGCCAAAACCACACAGAGTTTGGATCCACTTTATAGCAGTATCAATCAACTTTTCAGATAATCAAAATTATTTACAACCAAAATTCAGATTCTTAAGTTATGTGAAAAAACAAACCGCAACCTCTGAAAAAACCTTAAACTAAAAATTACATCCTTAATAAGTTCCTAAAAAACAAGTTCTGCCATAGAAAATAAACCCGACTTTTCCCGAGTTTTTAAAGTAAAAATATCGAAAAAAAAATCTCACATCAATTAACATTTTTGCATTTCAAAGCTTTTCCGAGACGGTAGGATCCACTCAGTTTGGATCCATTTTATAGCAGTATCAATCAACTTTTCAGATAATCAAAGTTTTTTACAAACAAAATTAAGATACTTAAGTTATGTGAAAAAACGAACCGCAACCTCTGAAAAAACCTGAAACTAAAAATTACAAAATAGCTAGTTCTTAAAAAAACAAGTTCTGCCATAGAAAATAAACCCGACTTTTCCCGAGTTTTTAAAG
>NW_023007797.1:0-531 GCF_900245975.1 Drosophila guanche | reverse complement strand
TTTTTTTTCTCGAAATTTTGCCTTTAAAAACTCGGGAAAAGTCGGTTTTATTTTCTATGGCAGAACTTGTTTTTTAAGAACTAGTAATTTTGTAATTTTTAGGTTAAGGTTCTTTCAGAGGTTGTGGTTTGTTTTTTACATAACTTAAGTATCTTAATTTTGGTTGTAAAAAACTTTGATTATCTGAAAAGTTGATTGTTACTGCTATTAAATGGATCCAAACTGTTTGTGGTTTTGGCCTACGGTCTCGGAAAAGCTTTGAAATGCAAAAATGTTGATTGTTGTGAGATTTTTTTTTTCTTCGAAATTTTGATTTTAAAAACTTGGGAAATGTTGGTTTTATTTTCTATGGCAGAACTTGTTTTTTAAGAACTAGCAATTTTGTAATTTTTAGTTTAAGGTTTTTTCAGAGGTTGCGGTTCGTTTTTTCACATAACTTAAGTATCTTAATTTTGGATGTAAGCAACTTTGATTATCTGAAAAGTTGATTGATACTGCTATTAAATGGATCCAAACTGTTTGTGGTTTTGG